>NW_026535895.1:600000-857039 GCF_028551555.1 Melozone crissalis | reverse complement strand
GTGAAATAGAAAAGGCAGGAGAGTGGTCAGGTACTGTTTTCTCTCAGTTGGCAAGCTGCGCACACAATCGCAGTGTTGTACAGCTTGTTTCATCACCTTTGCGAAGTTGCCGCTCTCTCCGGCTCCAGGAGACGAAGAAGCTGCTTCTTCGCGCAAAGACGATTCTGCCGCTGACAGTGCTCTGCGGTGTGCGCCTTCTGCGAAAGAGGCCCGGGAGCTGCGCTTAGCTCTCCAGAGCACCGTACCTTCGTCTTTAGCCTCTCTTCTCGTCTACATCTTAGGAAAAAAGCTTTTCCACTCTGTCTGGCAAGGAGAAACTGTGCCAGGACAAAAAACATCTCCCATCGTGTTCTAGAGGCTGCACGCAGGTCTGCGAGTGTTTTGCAAGAAGAGAAGAAAGTTGTCCAAAACAGCTTGCAATCGAATGTTCATGTGAATAGAAAAAGCAGGAGAGTGGTCAGGTACTGTTTTCTCTCAGTTGGCAAGCTGCGCACACAATCGCAGTGTTGTACAGCTTGTTTCATCACCTTTGCGAAGTTGCCGCTCTCTCCGGCTCCCGGAGACGAAGAAGCTGCTTCTTCGTGCAAAGACGATTCTGCCGCTCACAGTGCTCTGCAGTGTACGCCTTCTGCCGAAAGATGCCCGGGAGCTGTGCTTAGCTGTGCAGAGCACCGTACCTTCGTCTTTAGCCTCTCTTCTCGTCTACATCTTAGCAAAAAGCTTTTCCACTCTGTCTGGCAAGGAGAAACTTTGCCAGCACAGAAAATATCTCCCATCGTGTTCTAGAAGCTGCACGGAAGTCTGCCGAGTGTTTTGCAAGAAGAGAAAGAAAGTTGTCCAAACAGCTTGCAATCGAATGTTCAAGTGATAGAAAAGGCAGGAGAGTGGTCAGGTACTGTTTTCTCTCAGTTGGCAAGCTGCGCACACAATCGCAGTGTTGTACAGCTTGTTTCATCACCTTTGCGAAGGTTGCCGCTCTCTCCGGCTCCCGGAGACGAAGAAGCTGCTTCTTCGCGCAAAGACGATTCTGCCCCTCACAGTGCTCTGCGGTGTGCGCCTTCTGCTGAAAGACACCCGGGAGCGGTGCTGAGCTCTGCAGAGCACCGTACCCTTCGTCTTTAGCCTCTCTTCTCGTCTACATCTTAGCAAAAAGCTTTTCCCACTCTGTCTGGCAAGGAGAAACTGTGCCAGCACAGAAAACATCTCCCATCGTGTTCTAGAAGCTGCACGAGGAGGTCTGCCGAGTGTTTCGCAAGAAGAGAAAGAAAGTTGTCCAAAACAGCTTCCAATCGAATGTTCATGTGAATAGAAAAGGCAGGAGAGTGGTCAGGTACTGTTTTCTCTCAGTTGGCAAACTGCGCACACAATCGCAGTGTTGTACAGCTTGTTTCATCACCTTTGCGAAGTTGCCGCTCTCCTCCGGCTCCCGGAGACGAAGAAGCTGCTTCTTCGCGCAAAGACGATTCTGCTGCTCACAGTGCTCTGCGGTGTGCGCCTTCTGCCGAAAGACGCCCGGGAGCTGTGCTTAGCTCTGCAGAGCACCGTACCTTCGTCTTTAGCCTCTCTTCTCGTCTACATCTTAGCAAAAAGCTTTTCCACTGTGTCTGGCAAGGAGAAACTGTGCCAGCACAGAAAACATCTCCCATCGTGTCTAGAGTGCTGCACGGAGGTCTGCCGAGTGTTTCGCAAGAAGAGAAAGAAAGTTGTCCAAAACAGCTTGCAATCGAATGTTCATGTGAATAGAAAAGGCAGGAGAGTGGTCAGGTACTGTTTTCTCTCAGTTGCAAGCTGCGCACACAATCGCAGTGTTGTACAGCTTGTTTCATCACCTTTCGAAGGTTGCCGCTCTCTCCGGCTCCCGGAGACGAAGAAGCTGCTTCTTCGCGCAAAGACGATTCTGCCGCTCACAGTGCACTGCTGTGTGTGTCTTCTGCCGAAAGAGGCCCGGGAGCGGTGCTAGCTCTGCAGAGCACCGTACCTTCGTCGTTAGCCTCTCTTCTCGTCTACATCTTAGCAAAAAGCTTTTCAACTCTGTCTGGCATGAGAAACTGTGCCAGCACAGAAAACATCTCCCATCGTCTTCTAGAAGCTGCACGGAAGTCTGCCGAGAGTTTTGCAAGAAGAGAAAGAAAGTTGTCCAAAACAGCTTGCAATCGAATGTTCATGTGAATAGAAAAGGCAGGAGAGTGGTCAGGTACTGTTTTCTCTCAGTTGGCAAGCTGCGCACACAATCGCAGTGTTGTACAGCTTGTTTCATCACCTTTGCGAAGTTGCCACTCTCCTCCGGCTCCCGGAGATGAAGAAGCTGCTTCTTCGCGCAAAGACGATTCTGCCGCTGACAGTGCTCTGCGGTGTGCGCCTTCTGCCGAAAGACACCCGGGAGCGGTGCTTAGCTCTGCAGAGCACCGTACCTTCGTCTTTAGTCCTCTCTCTCGTCTACATCTTAGCATAAAGCTTTTCCACTCTGTCTGGCAAGGAGAAAATGTGCCAGCACAGAAAACATCTCCCATCGTGTTCTAGAGGCTGCACGGAGGTCTGCAGAGTGTTTTGCAAGAAGAGCAGAAAGTTGTCCAAAACAGCTTGCAATCAAATGTTCATGTGAATAGAAAAGGCAGGAGAGTGTCAGGTACTGTTTTCTCTCAGTTGGCAAGCTGCGCACACAATCGCAGTGTTGTACAGCTTGTTTCATCACCTTTGCGAAGTTGCCGCTCTCTCCGGCTCCCGGAGACGAAGAAGCTGCTTCTTCGCGCAAAGACGATTCTGCCGCTCACAGTGCTCTGCGGTGTGCGCCTTCTGCCGAAAGACGCCCGGGAGCTGTGCTTAGCTCTGCAGAGCACCGTACCTTCGTCTTTAGCCTCTCTTCTCGTCTACATCTTAGCAAAAAGCTTTTCCACTCTGTCTGGCAAGGAGAAATTTGACAGCACAGAAAACATCTCCCATCGTGTTCTAGAGGCTGCACGGATGTCTGCCGAGTGTTTTGCAAGAAGAGAAAGAACTTTGTCCAAACCAGCTTGCAATCGAATGTTCATGTGATTAGAAAAGGCAGGAGAGCGGTCAGGTACTGTTTTCTCTCAGTTGGCAAGCTGCGCACACAATCGCAGTGTTGTACAGCTTGTTTCATCACCTTTGCGAAGTTGCCGCTGTGTCCGGCTCCCGGAGACGAAGAAGCTGCTTCTTCGCGCAAAGACGATTCTGCCGCTCACAGTGCTCTGCGGTGTGCGCCTCTGCGGAAAGACGCCCGGAGCTGTGCTTAGCTCTGCAGAGCACCGTACCTTCGTCTTTAGCCTCTCTTCTCGTCTACATCTTAGCAAAAAGCTTTTCCACTCTGTCTGGCAAGGAGAAACTTTGCCAGCACAGAAAACATGTCCCATCGTGTTCTAGAAGCTGCACGGAAGTCTGCCGAGTGTTTTGCAAGAAGAGAAAGAAAGTTGTCCAAAACAGCTTGCAATCGAATGTTCAAGTGAATAGAAAAGGCAGGAGAGTGGTCAGGTACTGTTTTCTCTCAGTTGGCAAGCTGCGCACACCATCGCAGTGTTGTACAGCTTCTTTCATCACCTTTGCCAAGTTGTCGCTCTCTCTGGCTCCCGGAGACGAAGAAGCTGCTTCTTCGCGCAAAGACGATTCTGCCGCTCACAGTGCTCTGCGGTGTGCGCCTTCTGCCGAAAGAGGCCCGGGAGCGGTGCTGAGCTATGCAGAGCACCGTACCTTCGTCTTTAGCCTCTCTTCTCGTCTACATATTAGCAAAAAGCTTTTCCACTCTGTCTGGCAAGGAGAAACTGTGCCAGCACAGAAAACATCTCCCATCGTGTTCTAGAGGCTGCACGGAGGTCTGCCGAGTGTTTTGCAAGAAGAGAAAGAAAGTTGTCCAAAACAGCTTGCAATCGAATGTTCATGTGAATAGAAAAGGCAGGAGAGTGGTCAGATACTTTTTTCTCTCAGTTGGCAAGCTGCGCACCACAATCGCAGTGTTGTACAGCTTGTTTCATCACCTTTGCGAAGTTGCCGCACTCTCCGGCTCCCGGAGACGAAGAAGCTGCTTCTTCGCGCAAAGACGATTCTGCCGCTCACAGTGCTCTGCGGTGTGCGCCTTCTGCCGAAAGAGGCCCGGGAGCGGTGCTTAGCTCTGCAGAGCACCGTACCTTCGTCTTTAGCCTCTCTTCTCGTCTACATCTTAGCAAAAAGCTTTTCCACTCTGTCTGGCAAGGAGAAACTGTGCCAGCACAGAAAACATCTCCCATCGTGTTCTAGAGGCTGCACGGAGGTCTGCCGAGTGTTTTGCCAGAAGAGAAAGAAAGTTGTCCAAAACAGCTTGCAATCGAATGTTCAAGTGAATAGAAAAGGCAGGAGAGTGGTCAGGTACTGTTTTCTCTCAGTTGGCAAGCTGCGCACACAATCGCAGTGTTGTACAGCTTGTTTCATCACCTTTGCGAAGGTGCCGCTCTCTCCGGCTCCCGGAGAGGAAGAAGCTGCTTCTTCGCGCAAAGACTATTCTGCCGCTCACAGTGCTCTGCGGTGTGCGACTTCTGCCGAAAGACGCCCGGGAGCGTTGCTTAGCTCTGCAGAGCACCGTATCTTCGTCTTTAGCCTTTCTTCTCGTCTACATCTTAGCAAAAAGCTTTTCCACTCTTTCTGGCAAGGAGAAACTGTGCCAGCACAAAAAACATCTCCCATCGTGTTCTAGAGGCTGCACGGAGGTCTGCCGAGTGTTTTGCAAGAAGAGAAGGAAAGTTGTCCAAAACAGCTTGCAATCGAATGTTCATGTGAATAGACAAGGCAGGAGAGTGGTCAGGTACTGTTTTCTCTCAGTTGGCAAGCTGCGCACACAATCGTAGTGTTGTACAGCTTGTTTCATCACCTTTGCGAAGTTGCCGCTCTCTCCGGCTCCCGGAGACGAAGAAGCTGCTTCTTCGCGCAAAGACGATTCTGCCGCTCACAGTGCTCTGCGTTGTGCGCCTTCTGCCGAAAGACGCCCCGGGAGCGCTGCTTAGCTCTGCAGAGCACCGTACCTTCGTCTTTAGCCTCTCTTCTCGTCTATCATCTTAGCAAAACGCTTTTCACTCTGTCTGGCAAGGAGAAACTGTGCCAGCACAGAAAACCTCTCCATCGTGTTCTAGAGGCTGCACGCAGGTCTGCCGAGTGTTTGCAAGAAGAGAAAGAAAGTTGTCCAAAACAGCTTGCAATCGAATGTTCATGTGAATAGAAAAGGCAGGAGAGTGGTCAGGTACTGTTTTCTCTCAGTTGGCAAGCTGCGCACACAATCGCAGTGTTGTACAGCTTGTTTCATCACCTTTGCGAAGTTGCCGCTCTCTCCGGCTCCCGGAGGTGAAGAAGCTGCTTCTTCGCGCAAAGACGATTCTGCCGCTCACAGTGCTCTGCGGTGTGCGCCTTCTGCCGAAAGAGGTCCGGGAGCTGTGCTTAGCTCTGCAGAGCACCGTACCTTCGTCTTTAGCCTCTCTTCTCGTCTACATCTTAGCAAAAAGCTTTTCCACTCTGTCTGGCAAGGAGAAACTTTGCCTGCACAGAAAACATCTCCCATCGTGTTCTTGAAGCTGCACGGAAGGTCTGCCGAGAGTTTTGCAAGAAGAGAAAGAAAGTTGTCCAAAACAGCTTGCAATCGAATGTTCAAGTGAATAGAAAAGGCAGGAGAGTGGTCAGGTACTGTTTTCTCTCAGTTGGCAAGCTGCGCACACAATCGCAGTGTTGTACAGCTTGTTTCATCACCTTTGCGAAGTTGCCGCTCTCTCTCCGCTCCCGGAGACGAAGAAGCTGCTTCTTCGCGCAAAGACGATTCTGCCGCTCACAGTGCTCTGCGGTGTGCGCCTTCTGCCGAAAGACGCCCGGGAGCGGTGCTTAGCTCTGCAGAGCACCGTACCTTCGTCTTTAGCCTCTCTTCTCGTCTACATCTTAGCAAAAAGCTTTTCCACTCTGTCTGGCAAGGAGAAACTGTGCCAGCACAAAAAACATCTCCCATCGTGTTCTAGAGGCTGCACGGAGGTCTGCCGAGTGTTTTGCAAGAAGAGAAAGAAAGTTGTCCAAAACAGCTTGCAATCGAATGTTCATGTGATTAGAAAAGGCAGGAGAGTGGTCAGGTACTGTTTTCTCTCAGTTGGCAAGCTGCGCACACAATCGCAGTGTTGTACAGCTTGTTTCATCACCTTTGCGAAGTTGCCGCTCCTCTCCGGCTCCCGGAGACGAAGAAGCTGCTTCTTCGCGCAAAGACGATTCTGCCGCTGACAGTGCTCTGCGGTGTGCGCCTTCTGCGAAAGAGGTCCGGGAGTGGTGCTCAGCTCTGCAGAGCACCGTACCTTCGTCTTTAGCCTCTCTTCTCGTCTACATCTTAGCAAAAAGCTTTTCCACACTGTCTGGCAAGGAGAAACTGTGCCAGCACATAAAACATCTCCCATTGTCTTCTAGAAGCTGCACGGAGGTCTGCCGAGTGTTTTGCAAGAAGAGAAAGAAAGTTGTCCAAAACAGCTTGCAATCAAATGTTCATGTGAATAGAAAAGGCAGGAGAGTGGTCAGGTACTGTTTTCTCTCAGTTGGCAAGCTGCGCACACAATCGCAGTGTTGTACAGCTTGTTTCATCACCTTTGCGAAGTTGCCGCTCTCTCCGGCTCCCGGAGACGAAGAAGCTGCTTCTTCGCGCAAAGACGATTCTGCCGCTCACAGTGCTCTGCGGTGTGCGCCTTCTGCGAAAGAGGCCCGGGAGCTGTGCTTAGCTCTGCAGAGCACCGTACCTTCGTCTTTAGCCTCTCTTCTCGTCTACATCTTAGCAAAAAGCTTTTCCACTCTGTCTGGCAAGGAGAAACTGTGCCAGCACAGAAAACATCTCCCATCGTGTTCTAGAGGCTGCACGGAGGTCTGCCGAGTGTTTTGCAAGAAGAGAAGGAAAGTTGTCCAAAACAGCTTGCAATCGAATGTTCATGTGAATAGACAAGGCAGGAGAGTGGTCAGGTACTGTTTTCTCTCAGTTGGCAAGCTGCGCACACAATCGCAGTGTTGTACAGCTTGTTTCATCACCTTTGCGAAGTTGCCGCTCTCTCCGGCTCCCGGAGACGAAGAAGCTGCTTCTTCGCGCAAAGACGATTCTGCCGCTCACCAGTGCTCTGCAGTGTGTGTCTTCTGCCGAAAGAGGCCCGGGAGCTGTGCTTAGCTCTGCAGAGCACCGTACCTTTCGTCTTTAGCCTCTCTTCTCGTCTACATCTTAGCAAAAAGCTTTTCCACTCTGTCTGGCAAGGAGAAATTTGCCAGCACAGAAAACATCTCCCATCGTGTTCTAGAGGCTGCACGGAGGTCTGCCGAGTGTTTTTGCAAGAAGAGAAAGAAAGTTGTCCAAAACAGCTTGCAATCGAATGTTCATGTGAATAGAAAAGGCAGGAGAGTGGTCAGGTACTGTTTTCTCTCAGTTGGCAAGCTGCGCACACAATCGCAGTGTTGTACAGCTTGTTTCATCACCTTTGCGAAGTTGCCGCTCTCTCCGGCTCCAGGAGACGAAGAAGCTGCTTCTTCGCGCAAAGACGATTCTGCCGCTCACAGTGCTCTGCGTGGTGCGCCTTCTGCCGAAAAAAGCCCGGGAGCGGTGCTTAGCTCTGCAGAGCACCGTACCTTCGTCTTTAGCCTCTCTTCTCGTCTACATCTTAGCAAAACCTTTCCACTCTGTCTGGCAAGGAGAAACTGTGCCAGCACAGAAAACATCTCCCATCGTCTTCTAGAGGCTGCACGGAGGTCTGCCGAGTGTTTTGCAAGAAGAGCAAGAAAGTTGTCCAAAACAGCTTGCAATCGAATGTTCATGTGAATAGAAAAGGCAGGAGAGTGGTCAGGTACTGTTTTCTCTCAGTTGGCAAGCTGCGCACACAATCGCAGTGTTGTACAGCTTGTTTCATCACCTTTGCGAAGTTGCCGCTCTCTCTCCGGCTCCCGGAGACGAAGAAGCTGCTTCTTTGCGCAAAGACGATTCTGCCGCTCACAGTGCTCTGCAGTGTGCGCCTTCTGCCGAAAGACGCCCGGGAGCTGTGCTTAGCTCTGCAGAGCACCGTACCTTCGTCTTTAGGCCTCTCTTCTCGTCTACATCTTAGCAAAAAGCTTTTCCACTCTGTCTGGCAAGGAGAAACTTTGCCAGCACAGAAAACATCTCCCATCGTGTTCTAGAAGCTGCATGGAAGTCTGCCGAGTGTTTTGCAAGAAGAGAAAGAAAGTTGTCCAAAACAGCTTGCAATCGAATGTTCAAGTGAAAAAAAGGCAGGAGAGTGGTCAGGTACTGTTTTCACTCAGTTGGCAAGCTGCGCACACAATCGCAGTGTTGTACAGCTTGTTTCATCACCTTTGCGAAGTTGCCGCTCTCTCCGGCTCCCGGAGACGAAGAAGCTGCTTCTTCGCGCAAAGACGATTCTGCCGCTCACAGTGCTCTGCGTAGTGCGCCTTCTGCCGAAAGACGCCCGGGAGCGGTGCTTAGCTCTGCAGAGCACCGTACCTTCGTCTTTAGCCTCTCTTCTCGTCTACATCTTAGCAAAAAGCTTTTCCACTCTGTCTGGCAAGGAGAAACTGTGCCAGCACAGAAAACAACTCCCATCGTCTTCTAGAGGCTGCACGGAGGTCTGCCGAGTGTTTTGCAAGAAGAGCAAGAAAGTTGTCCAAAACAGCTTGCAATCGAATGTTCTTGTGAATAGAAAAGGCAGGAGAATGGTCAGCTACTGTTTTCTCTCACTTGGCAAGCTGCGCACACAATCGCAGTGTTGTACAGCTTGTTTCATCACCTTTGCGAAGTTGCCGCTGTGTCCGTCTCCCGGAGACGAAGAAGCTGCTTCTTCGCGCAAAGACGATTCTGCCGCTCACAGTGCTCTGCAGTGTGCGCCTTCTGCCGAAAGAGGTCCGGGAGCTGTGCTTAGCTCTGCAGAGCACCGTACCTTCGTCTTTAGCCTCTCTTCTCGTCTACATCTTAGCAAAAAGCTTTTCCACTCTGTCTGGCAAGGAGAAACTGTGCCAGCACAGAAAACATCTCCCATCGTCTTCTAGAAGCTGCACGGAAGTCTGCCGAGAGTTTTGCAAGAAGAGAAAGAAAGTTGTCCAAAACAGCTTGCAATCGAATGTTCATGTGATTAGAAAAGGCAGGAGAGTGGTCAGGTACTGTTTTCTCTCAGTTGGCAAGCTGCGCACATAATCGCAGTGTTGTACAGCTTGTTTCATCACCTTTGCGAAGTTGCCGCTGTGTCCGGCTCCCGGAGACGAAGAAGCTGCTTCTTCGCGGCAAAGACGATTCTACCGCTCACAGTGCTCTGCGTTGTGCGCCTTCTGCCGAAAGAGGCCCGGGAGCTGTGCTTAGCTCTGCAGAGCACCGTACCTTCGTCTTTAGCCTCTCTTCTCGTCTACATCTTAGCAAAAAGCTTTTCCACTCTGTCTGGCAAGGAGAAACTGTGCCAGCACAGAAAACATCTCCCATCGTGTTCTAGAAGCTGCACGGAAGTCTGCCGAGTGTTTTGCAAGAAGAGAAAGAAAGTTGTCCAAAACAGCTTGCAATCGAATGTTCAAGTGAATAGAAAAGGCAGGAGAGTGGTCAGGTACTGTTTTCTCTCAGTTGGCAAGCTGCGCACACAATCGCAGTGTTGTACAGCTTGTTTCATCACCTTTGCGAAGTTGCCGCTCTCTCCGGCTCCCGGAGATGAAGAAGCTGCTTCTTCGCGCAAAGACGATTCTGCCGCTCACAGTGCTCTGCGGTGTGCGCCTTCTGCCGAAAGACGCCCGGGAGCGGTGCTTAGCTCTGCAGAGCACCGTACCTTCGTCTTTAGCCTCTCTTCTCGTCTACATCTCAGCAAAAAGCTTTTCCACTCTGTCTGGCAAGGAGAAACTGTGCCAGTACAAAAAACATCTCCCATCGTGTTCTAGAAGCTGCATGGAAGTCTGCCGAGTGTTTTGCAAGAAGAGAAAGAAAGTTGTCCAAAACAGCTTGCAATCGAATGTTCAAGTGAATAAAAAGGCAGGAGAGTGGTCAGGTACTGTTTTCACTCAGTTGGCAAGCTGCGCACACAATCGCAGTGTTGTACAGCTTGTTTCATCCCCTTTGCGAAGTTGCCGCTGTGTCCGGCTCCCGGAGACGAAGAAGCTGCTTCTTCGCGCAAAGACGATTCTGCCGCTCACAGTGCTCTGCAGTGTGCGTGTTGTGCCGAAAGACGCCCGGGAGCGGTGCTTAGCTGTGCAGAGCACCGTACCTTCGTCTTTAGCCTCTCTTCTCGTCTACATCTTAGCAAAAACCTTTTCCACTCTGTCTGGCAAGGAGTAAATGTGCCAGCACAAAAAACATCTCCCATCGTGTTCTAGAGGCTGCACGGAGGTCTGCAGAGTGTTTTGCAAGAAGAGCAAGAAAGTTGTCCAAAACAGCTTGCAATCAAATGTTCATGTGAATAGAAAAGGCAGGAGAGTGGTCAGGTACTGTTTTCTCTCAGTTGGCAAGCTGTGCACACAATCGCAGTGTTGTACAGCTTGTTTCATCACCTTTGCGAAGTTGCCGCTCTCTCCGGCTGCCGGAGACGAAGAAGCTGCTTCTTCGCGCAAAGACGATTCTGCCGCTCACAGTGCTCTGCGGTGTGCGCCTTCTGCCGAAAGACGCCCGGGAGCTGTGCTTAGCTCTGCAGAGCACCGTACCTTCGTCTTTAGCCTCTCTTCTCGTCTACATCTTAGCAAAAAGCTTTTCCACTCTCTGGCAAGGAGAAATTTGCCAGCACAGAAAACATCTCCCATCGTCTTCTAGAGGCTGCACGGAGGTCTGCCGAGTGTTTTGCAAGAAGAGAAAGAACTTTGTCCAAAACAGCTTGCAATCGAATGTTCATGTGATTAGAAAAGGCAGGAGAGTGGTCAGGTACTGTTTTCTCTCAGTTGGCAAGCTGCGCACATAATCGCAGTGTTGTACAGCTTGTTTCATCACCTTTGCAAAGTTGCCGCTGTGTCCGGCTCCCGGAGACGAAGAAGCTGCTTCTTCGCGCAAAGACGATCTACCGCTCACAGTGCTCTGCGGTGTGCGCCTTCTGCGGAAAGAGGCCCGGGAGCTGTGCTTAGCTCTGCAGAGCACCGTACCTTCGTCTTTAGCCTCTCTTCTCGTCTACATCTTAGCAAAAACCTTTTCCACTCTTTCTGGCAAGGAGAAATTTTGCCAGCACAGAAAACATCTCCCATCGTGTTCTAGAAGCTGCACGGAAGTCTGCCGAGTGTTTTGCAAGAAGAGAAAGAAAGTTGTCCAAAACAGCTTGCAATCGAATGTTCAAGTGAATAGAAAAGGCAGGAGAGTGGTCAGGTACTGTTTTCTCTCAGTTGGCAAGCTGCGCACACCAATCGCAGTGTTGTACAGCTTGTTTCATCCCCTTTGCGAAGTTGCCGCTCTCTCCGGCTCCCGGAGATGAAGAAGCTGCTTCTTCGCGCAAAGACGATTCTGCCGCTCACAGTGCTCTGCGGTGTGCGCCTTCTGCCGAAAGACGCCCGGGAGCGGTGCTTAGCTCTGCAGAGCACCGTACCTTCGTCTTTAGCCTCTCTTCTCGTCTACATCTTAGCAAAAAGCTTTTCCACTCTGTCTGGCAAGGACAAACTGTGCCAGCACAGAAAACATCTCCCATCGTGTTCTAGAGGCTGCACGGAGGTCTGCCGAGTGTTTCGCAAGAAGAGAAAGAGAGTTTTCCAAACAGCTTGCAATCGAATGTTCATGTGAATAGAAAAGGCAGGAGAGTGGTCAGGTACTGTTTTCTCTCAGTTGGCAAGCTGCGCACACAATCGCAGTGTTGTACAGCTTGTTTCATCACCTTTGCGAAGTTGCCGCTCTCTCCGGCTCCAGAGACGAAGAAGCTGCTTCTTCGCGCAAAGACGATTCTGCCGCTGACAGTGCTCTGCGGTGTGCGCCTTCTGCCGAAAGAGGCCCGGGAGCTGCGCTTAGCTCTCCAGAGCACCGTACCTTCGTCTTTAGCCTCTCTTCTCGTCTACATCTTAGCAAAAAGCTTTCCACTCTGTCTGGCAAGGAGAAACTGTGCCAGGACAAAAAACATCTCCCATCGTGTTCTAGAGGCTGCACGCAGGTCTGCCGAGTGTTTTGCAAGAAGAGAAAGAAAGTTGTCCAAACAGCTTGCAATCGAATGTTCATGTGAATAGAAAAGGCAGGAGAGTGGTCAGGTACTGTTTTCTCTCAGTTGGCAAGCTGCGCACAACAATCGCAGTGTTGTACAGCTTGTTTCATCACCTTTGCGAAGTTGCCGCTCTCTCCGGCTCCCGGAGACGAAGAAGCTGCTTCTTCGTGCAAAGACGATTCTGCCGCTCACAGTGCTCTGCAGTGTACGCCTTCTGCCGAAAGACGCCCGGGAGCTGTGCTTAGCTGTGCAGAGCACCGTACCTTCGTCTTTAGCCTCTCTTCTCGTCTACATCTTAGCAAAAAGCTTTTCCACTCTGTCTGGCAAGGAGAAACTTTGCCAGCACAGAAAACATCTCCCATCGTGTTCTAGAAGCTGCACCGGAAGTCTGCCGAGTGTTTGCAAGAAGAGAAAGAAAGTTGTCCAAAACAGCTTGCAATCGAATGTTCAAGTGAATAGAAAAGGCAGGAGAGTGGTCAGGTACTGTTTTCTCTCAGTTGGCAAGCTGCGCACACAATCGCAGTGTTGTACAGCTTGTTTCATCACCTTTGCGAAGTTGCCGCTGTGTCCGGCTCCCGGAGACGAAGAAGCTGCTTCTTCGCGCAAAGGCGATTCTGCCGCACACAGTGCTCTGCGGTGTGCGCCTTCTGCCGAAAGACGCCCGGGAGCGGTGCTTAGCTCTGCAGAGCACCGTACCTTCGTCTTTAGCCTCTCTTCTCGTCTACATCTTAGCAAAAACCTTTTCCACTCTGTCTGGCAAGGAGAAACTGTGCCAGCACAGAAAACATCTCCCATCGTCTTCTAGAGGCTGCACGGAGGTCTGCCGAGTGTTTTGCAAGAAGAGCAAGAAAGTTGTCCAAAACAGCTTGCAATCGAATGTTCTTGTGAATAGAAAAGGCAGGAGAATGGTCAGGTACTGTTTTCTCTCACTTGGCAAGCTGCGCACACAATCGCAGTGTTGTACAGCTTGTTTCATCACCTTTGCGAAGTTGCCGCTGTGTCCGGCTCCCGGAGACGAAGAAGCTGCTTCTTCGCGCAAAGACGATTCTGCCGCTCACAGTGCTCAGCAGTGTGCGTGTTGTGCCGAAAGACGCCCGGGAGCGGTGCTTAGCTGTGCAGAGCACCGTACCTTAGTCTTTAGCCTCTCTTCTCGTCTACATCTTAGCAAAAAGCTTTTCCACTCTGTCTGGCAAGGAGAAACTGTGCCAGCACAGAAAACATCTCCCATCGTGTTCTAGAAGCTGCACGGAGGTCTGCCGAGTGTTTTGCAAGAAGAGAAAGAAAGTTGTCCAAAACAGCTTGCAATCGAATGTTCATGTGAATAGAAAAGGCAGGAGAGTGGTCAGGTACTGTTTTCTCTCAGTTGGCAAGCTGCGCACGACAATCGCAGTGTTGTACAGCTTGTTTCATCACCTTTGCGAAGTTGCCGCTCTCTCCGGCTCCCGGAGACGAAGAAGCTGCTTCTTCGCGCAAAGACGATTCTGCCGCTCACAGTGCTCTGCAGTGTGCGTGTTGTGCCGAAAGACGCCCGGGAGCGGTGCTTAGCTGTGCAGAGCACCGTACCTTCGTCTTTAGCCTCTCTTCTCGTCTACATCTTAGCAAAAAGCTTTTCCACTCTGTCTGGCAAAGAGAAACTTTGCCAGCACAGAAAACATCTCCCATCGTGTTCTAGAAGCTGCACGGAGGTCTGCCGAGTGTTTTGCAAGAAGAGAAAGGAAGTTGTCCAAAACAGCTTGCAATCGAATATTCATGTGAATAGAAAAGGCAGGAGAGTGGTCAGGTACTGTTTTCTCTCAGTTGGCAAGCTGCGCACACAATCGCAGTGTTGTACAGCTTGTTTCATCACCTTTGCGAAGTTGCCGCTCTCTCCGGCTCCCGGAGGTGAAGAAGCTGCTTCTTCGCGCAAAGACGATTCTGCCGCTCACAGTGCTCTGCAGTGTGCGCCTTCTGCCGAAAGAAGTCCGGGAGGTGTGCTTACCTCTGCAGAGCACCGTACCTTCGTCTTTAGCCTCTCTTCTCGTCTATATCTTAGCAAAAAGCTTTTCCACTCTGTCTGGCAAGGAGAAACTGTGCCAGCACAGAAAACATCTCCCATCGTCTTCTAGAAGCTGCACGGAAGTCTGCCGAGAGTTTTGCAAGAAGAGAAAGAAAGTTGTCCAAAACAGCTTGCAATCGAATGTTCAAGTGAATAGAAAAGGCAGGAGAGTGGTCAGGTACTGTTTTCTCTCAGTTGGCAAGCTGCGCACAACAATCGCAGTGTTGTACAGCTTGTTTCATCACCTTTGCGAAGTTGCCGCTCTCTCCGGCTCCCGGAGATGAAGAAGCTGCTTCTTCGCGCAAAGACGATTCTGCCGCTCACAGTGCTCTGCGGTGTGCGCCTTCTGCCGAAAGACACCCGGGAGCGGTGCTTAGCTCTGCAGAGCACCGTACCTTCGTCCTTTAGTCTCTCTTCTCGTCTACATCTTAGCAAAAAGCTTTTCCACTCTGTCTGGCAAGGAGTAAATGTGCCAGCACAAAAAACATCTCCCATCGTGTTCTAGAGCTGCACGGAGGTCTGCAGAGTGTTTTGCAAGAAGAGCAAGAAAGTTGTCCAAAACAGCTTGCAATCAAATGTTCATGTGAATAGAAAAGGCAGGAGAGTGGTCAGGTACTGTTTTCTCTCAGTTGGCAAGCTGCGCACACAATCGCAGTGTTGTACAGCTTGTTTCATCACCTTTGCGAAGTTGCCGCTCTCTCCGGCTGCCGGAGACGAAGAAGCTGCTTCTTCGCGCAAAGACGATTCTGCCGCTCACCAGTGCTCTGCGGTGTGCGCCTTCTGCCGAAAGACGCCCGGGAGCTGTGCTTAGCTCTGCAGAGCACCGTACCTTCGTCTTTAGCCTCTCTTCTCGTCTACATCTTAGCAAAAACCTTTTCCACTCTTTCTGGCAAGGAGAAATTTTGCCAGCACAGAAAACATCTCCCATCGGGTTCTAGAAGCTGCACGGAAGTCTGCCGAGTGTTTTGCAAGAAGAGAAAGAAAGTTGTCCAAAACAGCTTGCAATCGAATGTTCAAGTGAATAGAAAAGGCAGGAGAGTGGTCAGGTACTGTTTTCTCTCAGTTGGCAAGCTGCGCACACCATCGCAGTGTTGTACAGCTTGTTTCATCACCTTTGCGAAGTTGCCGCTCTCTTCCGGCTCCCGGAGATGAAGAAGCTGCTTCTTCGCGCAAAGACGATTCTGCCGCTCACAGTGCTCTGCGGTGTGCGCCTTCTGCCGAAAGACGCCCGGGAGCGGTGCTTAGCTCTGCAGAGCACCGTACCTTCGTCTTTAGCCTCTCTTCTCGTCTACATCTTAGCAAAAAGCTTTTCCACTCTGTCTGGCAAGGAGAAACTGTGCCAGCACAGAAAACATCTCCCATCGTGTTCTAGAGGCTGCACGGAGGTCTGCCGAGTGTTTCGCAAGAAGAGAAAGAGAGTTTTCCAAAACAGCTTCCAATCGAATGTTCATGTGTATAGAAAAGGCAGGAGAGTGGTCAGGTACTGTTTTCTCTCAGTTGGCAAGCTGCGCACACAATCGCAGTGTTGTACAGCTTGTTTCATCACCTTTGCGAAGTTGCCGCTCTCTCCCGGCTCCAGGAGACGAAGAAGCTGCTTCTTCGCGCAAAGACGATTCTGCCGCTGACAGTGCTCTGCGGTGTGCGCCTTCTGCCGAAAGAGGCCCGGAGCTGCGCTTAGCTCTCCAGAGCACCGTACCTTCGTCTTTAGCCTCTCTTCTCGTCTACATCTTAGGAAAAAGCTTTTCCACTCTGTCTGGCAAGGAGAAACTGTGCCAGGACAAAAAAACAATCTCCCATCGTGTTCTAGAGGCTGCACGCAGGTCTGCCGAGTGTTTTGCAAGAAGAGAAAGAAAGTTGTCCAAAACAGCTTGCAATCGAATGTTCATGTGAATAGAAAAAGCAGGAGAGTGGTCAGTACTGTTTTCTCTCAGTTGGCAAGCTGCGCACACAATCGCAGTGTTGTACAGCTTGTTTCATCACCTTTGCGAAGTTGCCGCTCTCTCCGGCTCCCGGAGACGAAGAAGCTGCTTCTTCGTGCAAAGACGATTCTGCCGCTCACAGTGCTCTGCAGTGTACGCCTTCTGCCGAAAGATGCCCGGGAGCTGTGCTTAGCTGTGCAGAGCACCGTACCTTCGTCTTTAGCCTCTCTTCTCGTCTACATCTTAGCAAAAAGCTTTTCACTCTGTCTGGCAAGGAGAAACTTTGCCAGCACAGAAAATATCTCCCATCGTGTTCTAGAAGCTGCACGGAAGTCTGCCGAGTGTTTTGCAAGAAGAGAAAGAAAGTTGTCCAAAACAGCTTGCAATCGAATGTTCAAGTGAATAGAAAAGGCAGGAGAGTGGTCAGGTACTGTTTTCTCTCAGTTGGCAAGCTGCGCACACAATCGCAGTGTTGTACAGCTTGTTTCATCACCTTTGCGAAGTTGCCGCTCTCTCCGGCTCCCGGAGACGAAGAAGCTGCTTCTTCGCGCAAAGACGATTCTGCCCCTCACAGTGCTCTGCGGTGTGCGCCTTCTGCTGAAAGACACCCGGGAGCGGTGCTGAGCTCTGCAGAGCACCGTACCTTCGTCTTTAGCCTCTCTTCTCGTCTACATCTTAGCAAAAAGCTTTTCCACTCTGTCTGGCAAGGAGAAACTGTGCCAGCACAGAAAACATCTCCCATCGTGTTCTAGAAGCTGCACGGAGGTCTGCCGAGTGTTTCGCAAGAAGAGAAAGAAAGTTGTCCAAAACAGCTTCCAATCGAATGTTCATGTGAATAGAAAAGGCAGGAGAGTGGTCAGGTACTGTTTTCTCTCAGTTGGCAAACTGCGCACACAATCGCAGTGTTGTACAGCTTGTTTCATCACCTTTGCGAAGTTGCCGCTCTCTCCGGCTCCCGGAGACGAAGAAGCTGCTTCTTCGCGCAAAGACGATTCTGCTGCTCACAGTGCTCTGCGGTGTGCGCCTTCTGCCGAAAGACGCCCGGGAGCTGTGCTTAGCTCTGCAGAGCACCGTACCTTCGTCTTTAGCCTCTCTTCTCGTCTACATCTTAGCAAAAAGCTTTTCCACTGTGTCTGGCAAGGAGAAACTGTGCCAGCACAGAAAACATCTCCCATCGTGTTCTAGAGGCTGCACGGAGGTCTGCCGAGTGTTTCGCAAGAAGAGAAAGAAAGTTGTCCAAAACAGCTTGCAATCGAATGTTCATGTGAATAGAAAAGGCAGGAGAGTGGTCAGGTACTGTTTTCTCTCAGTTGGCAAGCTGCGCACACAATCGCAGTGTTGTACAGCTTGTTTCATCACCTTTGCGAAGTTGCCGCTCTCTCCGGCTCCCGGAGACGAAGAAGCTGCTTCTTCGCGCAAAGACGATTCTGCCGCTCACAGTGCTCTGCTGTGTGTGTCTTCTGCCGAAAGAGGCCCGGGAGCGGTGCTTAGCTCTGCAGAGCACCGTACCTTCGTCGTTAGCCTCTCTTCTCGTCTACATCTTAGCAAAAAGCTTTTCAACTCTGTCTGGCAATGAGAAACTGTGCCAGCACAAAAAACATCTCCCATCGTGTTCTAGAGGCTGCACAGAGGTCTGCCGAGTGTTTTGCAAGAAGAGAAAGAAAGTTGTCCAAAACAGCTTCCAATCGAATGTTCCTGTGAATAGAAAAGGCAGGAGAGTGGTCAGGTACTGTTTTCTCTCAGTTGGCAAGCTGCGCACACAATCGCAGTGTTGTACAGCTTGTTTCATCACCTTTGCGAAGTTGCCGCTCTCTCCGGCTCCCGGAGGTGAAGAAGCTGCTTCTTCGCGCAAAGACGATTCTGCCGCTCACAGTGCTCTGCAGTGTGCGCCTTCTGCCGAAAGAGGTTCGGGAGCTGTGCTTACCTCTGCAGAGCACCGTACCTTCGTCTTTAGCCTCTCTTCTCGTCTACATCTTAGCAAAAAGCTTTTCCACTCTGTCTGGCAAGGAGAAACTGTGCCAGCACAGAAAACATCTCCCATCGTCTTCTAGAAGCTGCACGGAAGTCTGCCGAGAGTTTTGCAAGAAGAGAAAGAAAGTTGTCCAAAACAGCTTGCAATCGAATGTTCATGTGAATAGAAAAGGCAGGAGAGTGGTCAGGTACTGTTTTCTCTCAGTTGGCAAGCTGCGCACACAATCGCAGTGTTGTACAGCTTGTTTCATCACCTTTGCGAAGTTGCCACTCTCTCCGGCTCCCGGAGATGAAGAAGCTGCTTCTTCGCGCAAAGACGATTCTGCCGCTGACAGTGCTCTGCGGTGTGCGCCTTCTGCCGAAAGACACCCGGGAGCGGTGCATAGCTCTGCAGAGCACCGTACCTTCGTCTTTAGTCTCTCTTCTCGTCTACATCTTAGCAAAAAGCTTTTCCACTCTGTCTGGCAAGGAGAAAATGTGCCAGCACAGAAAACATCTCCCATCGTGTTCTAGAGGCTGCACGGAGGTCTGCAGAGTGTTTTGCAAGAAGAGCAAGAAAGTTGTCCAAAACAGCTTGCAATCAAATGTTCATGTGAATAGAAAAGGCAGGAGAGTGGTCAGGTACTGTTTTCTCTCAGTTGGCAAGCTGCGCACACAATCGCAGTGTTGTACAGCTTGTTTCATCACCTTTGCGAAGTTGCCGCTCTCTCCGGCTCCCGGAGACGAAGAAGCTGCTTCTTCGCGCAAAGACGATTCTGCCGCTCACAGTGCTCTGCGGTGTGCGCCTTCTGCCGAAAGACGCCCGGGAGCTGTGCTTAGCTCTGCAGAGCACCGTACCTTCGTCTTTAGCCTCTCTTCTCGTCTACATCTTAGCAAAAAGCTTTTCCACTCTGTCTGGCAAGGAGAAATTTGACAGCACAGAAAACATCTCCCATCGTGTTCTAGAGGCTGCACGGATGTCTGCCGAGTGTTTTGCAAGAAGAGAAAGAACTTTGTCCAAACCAGCTTGCAATCGAATGTTCATGTGATTAGAAAAGGCAGGAGAGCGGTCAGGTACTGTTTTCTCTCAGTTGGCAAGCTGCGCACACAATCGCAGTGTTGTACAGCTTGTTTCATCACCTTTGCGAAGTTGCCGCTGTGTCCGGCTCCCGGAGACGAAGAAGCTGCTTCTTCGCGCAAAGACGATTCTGCCGCTCACAGTGCTCTGCGGTGTGCGCCTTCTGCGGAAAGACGCCCGGGAGCTGTTCTTAGCTCTGCAGAGCACCGTACCTTCGTCTTTAGCCTCTCTTCTCGTCTACATCTTAGCAAAAAGCTTTTCCACTCTGTCTGGCAAGGAGAAACTTTGCCAGCACAGAAAACATGTCCCATCGTGTTCTAGAAGCTGCACGGAAGTCTGCCGAGTGTTTTGCAAGAAGAGAAAGAAAGTTGTCCAAAACAGCTTGCAATCGAATGTTCAAGTGAATAGAAAAGGCAGGAGAGTGGTCAGGTACTGTTTTCTCTCAGTTGGCAAGCTGCGCACACCATCGCAGTGTTGTACAGCTTGTTTCATCACCTTTGCGAAGTTGCCGCTCTCTCCGGCTCCCGGAGATGAAGAAGCTGCTTCTTCGCGCAAAGACGATTCTGCCGCTCACAGTGCTCTGCGGTGTGCGCCTTCTGCCGAAAGACGCCCGGGAGCGGTGCTTAGCTCTGCAGAGCACCGTACCTTCGTCTTTAGCCTCTCTTCTCGTCTACATCTTAGCAAAAAGCTTTTCCACTCTGTCTGGCAAGGACAAACTGTGCCAGCACAGAAAACATCTCCCATCGTGTTCTAGAGGCTGCACGGAGGTCTGCCGAGTGTTTCGCAAGAAGAGAAAGAGAGTTTTCCAAAACAGCTTGCAATCGAATGTTCATGTGAATAGAAAAGGCAGGAGAGTGGTCAGGTACTGTTTTCTCTCAGTTGGCAAGCTGCGCACACAATCGCAGTGTTTTACAGCTTGTTTCATCACCTTTGCGAAGTTGCCGCTCTCTCCGGCTCCAGGAGACGAAGAAGCTGCTTCTTCGCGCAAAGACGATTCTGCCGCTGACAGTGCTCTGCGGTGTGCGCCTTCTGCCGAAAGAGGCCCGGGAGCTGCGCTTAGCTCTCCAGAGCACCGTACCTTCGTCTTTAGTCTCTCTTCTCGTCTACATCTTAGGAAAAAGCTTTTCCACTCTGTCTGGCAAGGAGAAACTGTGCCAGCACAAAAAACATCTCCCATCGTGTTCTAGAGGCTGCACGCAGGTCTGCCGAGTGTTTTGCAAGAAGAGAAAGAAAGTTGTCCAAAACAGCTTCCAATCGAATGTTCATGTGAATAGAAAAGGCAGGAGAGTGGTCAGGTACTGTTTTCTCTCAGTTGGCAAGCTGCGCACACAATCGCAGTGTTGTACAGCTTGTTTCATCACCTTTGCGAAGTTGCCGCTCTCTCCGGCTCCCGGAGACGAAGAAGCTGCTTCTTCGCGCAAAGACGATTCTGCCGCTCACAGTGCTCTGCAGTGTACGCCTTCTGCCGAAAGACGCCCGGGAGCTGTGCTTAGCTCTACAGAGCACCGTACCTTCGTCTTTAGCCTCTCTTCTCGTCTACATCTTACCAAAAAGCTTTTCCACTCTGTCTGGCAAGGAGAAACTTTGCCAGCACAGAAAATATCTCCCATCGTCTTCTAGAAGCTCCACGGAAGTCTGCCGAGTGTTTTGCAAGAAGAGAAAGAAAGTTGTCCAAAACAGCTTGCAATCGAATGTTCAAGTGAATAGAAAAGGCAGGAGAGTGTTCAGGTACTGTTTTCTCTCAGTTGGCAAGCTGCGCACATAATCGCAGTGTTGTACAGCTTGTTTCATCACCTTTGCAAAGGTGCCGCTCTCTCCGGCTCCCGGAGACGAAGAAGCTGCTTCTTCGCGCAAAGACAATTCTGCCGCTCACAGTGCTCTGCGGTGTGCGCCTTCTGCCGAAAGACACCCGGGAGCGGTGCTGAGCTCTGCAGAGCACCGTACCTTCGTCTTTAGCCTCTCTTCTCGTCTACATCTTAGCAAAAAGATTTTCCACTCTGTCTGGCAAGGAGAAACTGTGCCAGCACAGAAAACATCTCCCATCGTGTTCTAGAAGCTGCACGGAGGTCTGCCGAGTGTTTCGCAAGAAGAGAAAGAAAGTTGTCCAAATCAGCTTCCAATCGAATGTTCATGTGAATAGAAAAGGCAGGAGAGTGGTCAGGTACTGTTTTCTCTCAGTTGGCAAGCTGCGCACACAATCGCAGTGTTGTACAGCTTGTTTCATCACCTTTGCGAAGTTGCCGCTCTGTCCGGCTCCCGGAGACGAAGAAGCTGCTTCTTCGCGCAAAGACGATTCTACCGCTCACAGTGCTCTGCGGTGTGCGCCTTCTGCGGAAAGAGGCCCGGGAGCTGTGCTTAGCTCTGCAGAGCACCGTACCTTCGTCTTTAGCCTCTCTTCTCGTCTACATCTTAGCAAAAAGCTTTTCCACTCTGTCTGGCAAGGAGAAACTTTGCCAGCACAGAAAATATCTCCCATCGTGTTCTAGAAGCTCCACGGAAGTCTGCCGAGTGTTTTGCAAGAAGAGAAAGAAAGTTGTCCAAAACAGCTTGCAATCGAATGTTCAAGTGAATAGAAAAGGCAGGAGAGTGTTCAGGTACTGTTTTCTCTCAGTTGGCAAGCTGCGCACATAATCGCAGTGTTGTACAGCTTGTTTCATCACCTTTGCGAAGGTGCCGCTCTCTCCGGCTCCCGGAGACGAAGAAGCTGCTTCTTCGCGCAAAGACGATTCTGCCGCTCACAGTGCTCTGCGGTGTGCGCCTTCTGCTGAAAGACACCCGGGAGCGGTGCTGAGCTCTGCAGAGCACCGTACCTTCGTCTTTAGCCTCTCTTCTCGTCTACATCTTAGCAAAAAGCTTTTCCACTCTGTCTGGCAAGGAGAAACTGTGCCAGCACAGAAAACATCTCCCATCGTGTTCTAGAGGCTGCACGGAGGTCTGCCGAGTGTTTTGCAAGAAGAGAAAGAAAGTTGTCCAAAACAGCTTGCAATCGAATGTTCATGTGAATAGAAAAGGCAGGAGAGTGGTCAGGTACTGTTTTCTCTCAGTTGGCAAGCTGCGCACACAATCGCAGTGTTGTACAGCTTGTTTCATCACCTTTGCGAAGTTGCCGCTCTCTCCGGCTCCCGGAGACGAAGAAGCTGCTTCTTCGCGCAAAGACGATTCTTCCGCTCACAGTGCTCTGCGGTGTGCGCCTTCTGCCGAAAGAGGCCCGGGAGCGGTGCTTAGCTCTGCAGAGCACCGTACCTTCGTCTTTAGCCTCTCTTCTCGTCTACATCTTAGCAAAAAGCTTTTGCACTCTGTCTGGCAAGCAGAAACTGTGCCAGCACAGAAAACATCTCCCATCGTCTTCTAGAGGCTGCACGGAGGTCTGCCGAGTGTTTTGCAAGAAGAGAAAGAAAGTTGTCCAAAACAGCTTGCAATCGAATGTTCATGTGAATAGAAAAGGCAGGTGAGTGGTCAGGTACTGTTTTCTCTCAGTTGGCAAGCTGCGCACACAATCGCAGTGTTGTACAGCTTGTTTCATCACCTTTGCGAAGTTGCCGCTGTGTCCGGCTCCCGGAGACGAAGAAGCTGCTTCTTCACGCAAAGACGATTCTGCCGCTCACAGTGCTCTGCGGTGTGCGCCTTCTGCCGAAAGAGGTCCGGGAGCGGTGCTCAGCTCTGCAGAGCACCGTACCTTCGTCTTTAGCCTCTCTTCTCGTCTACATCTTAGCAAAAAGCTTTTCCACTCTGTCTGGCAAGGAGAAACTGTGCCAGCACAGAAAACATCTCCCATCGTGTTCTAGAGGCTGCACGGAGGTCTGCCGAGTGTTTCGCAAGAAGAGAAAGAAAGTTGTCCAAAACAGCTTCCAATCGAATGTTCATGTGAATAGAAAAGGCAGGAGAGTGGTCAGGTACTGTTTTCTCTCCGTTGGCAAGCTGCGCACACAATCGCAGTGTTGTACAGCTTGTTTCATCACCTTTGCGAAGTTGCCGCTCTCTCCGGCTCCCGGAGACGAAGAAGCTGCTTCTTCGCGCAAAGACGATTCTGCCGCTCACAGTGCTCTGCAGTGTGTGTCTTCTGCCGAAAGAGGCCCGGGAGCTGTGCTTAGCTCTGCAGAGCACCGTACCTTCGTCTTTAGCCTCTCTTCTCGTCTACATCTTAGCAAAAAGCTTTTCCACTCTGTCTGGCAAGGAGAAACTGTGCCAGCACAAAAAACATCTCCCATCGTGTTCTAGAGGCTGCACGCAGGTGTGCCGAGTGTTTTGCAAGAAGAGAAAGAAAGTTGTCCAAAACAGCTTGCAATCGAATGTTCAAGTGAATAGAAAAGGCAGGAGAGTGGTCAGGTACTGTTTTCTCTCAGTTGGCAAGCTGCGCACACAATCGCAGTGTTGTACAGCTTGTTTCATCACCTTTGCGAAGTTGCCGCTCTCTCCGGCTCCAGGAGACGAAGAAGCTGCTTCTTCGCGCAAAGACGATTCTGCCGCTGACAGTGCTCTGCGGTGTGCGCCTTCTGCCGAAAGAGGCCCGGGAGCTGCGCTTAGCTCTCCAGAGCACCGTACCTTCGTCTTTAGTCTCTCTTCTCGTCTACATCTTAGGAAAAAGCTTTTCCACTCTGTCTGGCAAGGAGAAACTGTGCCAGCACAAAAAACATCTCCCATCGTGTTCTAGAGTCTGCACGCAGGTCTGCCGAGTGTTTTGCAAGAAGAGAAAGAAAGTTGTCCAAAACAGCTTCCAATCGAATGTTCATGTGAATAGAAAAGGCAGGAGAGTGGTCAGGTACTGTTTTCTCTCAGTTGGCAAGCTGCGCACACAATCGCAGTGTTGTACAGCTTGTTTCATCACCTTTGCGAAGTTGCCGCTCTCTCCGGCTCCCGGAGACGAAGAAGCTGCTTCTTCGCGCAAAGACGATTCTGCCGCTCACAGTGCTCTGCAGTGTACGCCTTCTGCCGAAAGACGCCCGGGAGCTGTGCTTAGCTCTACAGAGCACCGTACCTTCGTCTTTAGCCTCTCTTCTCGTCTACATCTTACCAAAAAGCTTTTCCACTCTGTCTGGCAAGGAGAAACTTTGCCAGCACAGAAAATATCTCCCATCGTCTTCTAGAAGCTCCACGGAAGTCTGCCGAGTGTTTTGCAAGAAGAGAAAGAAAGTTGTCCAAAACAGCTTGCAATCGAATGTTCAAGTGAATAGAAAAGGCAGGAGAGTGTTCAGGTACTGTTTTCTCTCAGTTGGCAAGCTGCGCACATAATCGCAGTGTTGTACAGCTTGTTTCATCACCTTTGCAAAGGTGCCGCTCTCTCCGGCTCCCGGAGACGAAGAAGCTGCTTCTTCGCGCAAAGACGATTCTGCCGCTCACAGTGCTCTGCGGTGTGCGCCTTCTGCCGAAAGACACCCGGGAGCGGTGCTTAGCTCTGCAGAGCACCGTACCTTCGTCTTTAGCCTCTCTTCTCGTCTACATCTTAGCAAAAAGATTTTCCACTCTGTCTGGCAAGGAGAAACTGTGCCAGCACAGAAAACATCTCCCATCGTGTTCTAGAAGCTGCACGGAGGTCTGCCGAGTGTTTCGCAAGAAGAGAAAGAAAGTTGTCCAAATCAGCTTCCAATCGAATGTTCATGTGAATAGAAAAGGCAGGAGAGTGGTCAGGTACTGTTTTCTCTCAGTTGGCAAGCTGCGCACACAATCGCAGTGTTGTACAGCTTGTTTCATCACCTTTGCGAAGTTGCCGCTGTGTCCGGCTCCCGGAGACGAAGAAGCTGCTTCTTCGCGCAAAGACGATTCTACCGCTCACAGTGCTCTGCGGTGTGCGCCTTCTGCGGAAAGAGGCCCGGGAGCTGTGCTTAGCTCTGCAGAGCACCGTACCTTCGTCTTTAGCCTCTCTTCTCGTCTACATCTTAGCAAAAAGCTTTTCCACTCTGTCTGGCAAGGAGAAACTTTGCCAGCACAGAAAATATCTCCCATCGTGTTCTAGAAGCTCCACGGAAGTCTGCCGAGTGTTTTGCAAGAAGAGAAAGAAAGTTGTCCAAAACAGCTTGCAATCGAATGTTCAAGTGAATAGAAAAGGCAGGAGAGTGTTCAGGTACTGTTTTCTCTCAGTTGGCAAGCTGCGCACATAATCGCAGTGTTGTACAGCTTGTTTCATCACCTTTGCGAAGGTGCCGCTCTCTCCGGCTCCCGGAGACGAAGAAGCTGCTTCTTCGCGCAAAGACGATTCTGCCGCTCACAGTGCTCTGCGGTGTGCGCCTTCTGCTGAAAGACACCCGGGAGCGGTGCTGAGCTCTGCAGAGCACCGTACCTTCGTCTTTAGCCTCTCTTCTCGTCTACATCTTAGCAAAAAGATTTTCCACTCTGTCTGGCAAGGAGAAACTGTGCCAGCACAGAAAACATCTCCCATCGTGTTCTAGAGGCTGCACGGAGGTCTGCCGAGTGTTTTGCAAGAAGAGAAAGAAAGTTGTCCAAAACAGCTTGCAATCGAATGTTCATGTGAATAGAAAAGGCAGGAGAGTGGTCAGGTACTGTTTTCTCTCAGTTGGCAAGCTGCGCACACAATCGCAGTGTTGTACAGCTTGTTTCATCACCTTTGTGAAGTTGCCGCTCTCTCCGGCTCCCGGAGACGAAGAAGCTGCTTCTTCGCGCAAAGACGATTCTTCCGCTCACAGTGCTCTGCGGTGTGCGCCTTCTGCCGAAAGAGGCCCGGGAGCGGTGCTTAGCTCTGCAGAGCACCGTACCTTCGTCTTTAGCCTCTCTTCTCGTCTACATCTTAGCAAAAAGCTTTTGCACTCTGTCTGGCAAGCAGAAACTGTGCCAGCACAGAAAACATCTCCCATCGTGTTCTAGAGGCTGCACGGAGGTCTGCCGAGTGTTTCGCAAGAAGAGAAAGAAAGTTGTCCAAAACAGCTTCCAATCGAATGTTCATGTGAATAGAAAAGGCAGGAGAGTGGTCAGGTACTGTTTTCTCTCCGTTGGCAAGCTGCGCACACAATCGCAGTGTTGTACAGCTTGTTTCATCACCTTTGCGAAGTTGCCGCTCTCTCCGGCTCCCGGAGACGAAGAAGCTGCTTCTTCGCGCAAAGACGATTCTGCCGCTCACAGTGCTCTGCAGTGTGTGTCTTCTGCCGAAAGAGGCCCGGGAGCTGTGCTTAGCTCTGCAGAGCACCGTACCTTCGTCTTTAGCCTCTCTTCTCGTCTACATCTTAGCAAAAAGCTTTTCCACTCTGTCTGGCAAGGAGAAACTGTGCCAGCACAAAAAACATCTCCCATCGTGTTCTAGAGGCTGCACGCAGGTGTGCCGAGTGTTTTGCAAGAAGAGAAAGAAAGTTTTCCAAAACAGCTTGCAATCGAATGTTCAAGTGAATAGAAAAGGCAGGAGAGTGGTCAGGTACTGTTTTCTCTCAGTTGGCAAGCTGCGCACACAATCGCAGTGTTGTACAGCTTGTTTCATCACCTTTGCGAAGTTGCCGCTCTCTCCGGCTCCAGGAGACGAAGAAGCTGCTTCTTCGCGCAAAGACGATTCTGCCGCTGACAGTGCTCTGCGGTGTGCGCCTTCTGCCGAAAGAGGCCCGGGAGCTGCGCTTAGCTCTCCAGAGCACCGTACCTTCGTCTTTAGTCTCTCTTCTCGTCTACATCTTAGGAAAAAGCTTTTCCACTCTGTCTGGCAAGGAGAAACTGTGCCAGCACAAAAAACATCTCCCATCGTGTTCTAGAGTCTGCACGCAGGTCTGCCGAGTGTTTTGCAAGAAGAGAAAGAAAGTTGTCCAAAACAGCTTGCAATCGAATGTTCATGTGAATAGAAAAGGCAGGAGAGTGGTCAGGTACTGTTTTCTCTCAGTTGGCAAGCTGCGCACACAATCGCAGTGTTGTACAGCTTGTTTCATCACCTTTGCGAAGTTGCCGCTCTCTCCGGCTCCCGGAGACGAAGAAGCTGCTTCTTCGCGCAAAGACGATTCTGCCGCTCACAGTGCTCTGCAGTGTACGCCTTCTGCCGAAAGACGCCCGGGAGCTGTGCTTAGCTCTACAGAGCACCGTACCTTCGTCTTTAGCCTCTCTTCTCGTCTACATCTTACCAAAAAGCTTTTCCACTCTGTCTGGCAAGGAGAAACTTTGCCAGCACAGAAAATATCTCCCATCGTCTTCTAGAAGCTCCACGGAAGTCTGCCGAGTGTTTTGCAAGAAGAGAAAGAAAGTTGTCCAAAACAGCTTGCAATCGAATGTTCAAGTGAATAGAAAAGGCAGGAGAGTGTTCAGGTACTGTTTTCTCTCAGTTGGCAAGCTGCGCACATAATCGCAGTGTTGTACAGCTTGTTTCATCACCTTTGCAAAGGTGCCGCTCTCTCCGGCTCCCGGAGACGAAGAAGCTGCTTCTTCGCGCAAAGACGATTCTGCCGCTCACAGTGCTCTGCGGTGTGCGCCTTCTGCCGAAAGACACCCGGGAGCGGTGCTTAGCTCTGCAGAGCACCGTACCTTCGTCTTTAGCCTCTCTTCTCGTCTACATCTTAGCAAAAAGATTTTCCACTCTGTCTGGCAAGGAGAAACTGTGCCAGCACAGAAAACATCTCCCATCGTGTTCTAGAAGCTGCACGGAGGTCTGCCGAGTGTTTCGCAAGAAGAGAAAGAAAGTTGTCCAAATCAGCTTCCAATCGAATGTTCATGTGAATAGAAAAGGCAGGAGAGTGGTCAGGTACTGTTTTCTCTCAGTTGGCAAGCTGCGCACACAATCGCAGTGTTGTACAGCTTGTTTCATCACCTTTGCGAAGTTGCCGCTGTGTCCGGCTCCCGGAGACGAAGAAGCTGCTTCTTCGCGCAAAGACGATTCTACCGCTCACAGTGCTCTGCGGTGTGCGCCTTCTGCGGAAAGAGGCCCGGGAGCTGTGCTTAGCTCTGCAGAGCACCGTACCTTCGTCTTTAGCCTCTCTTCTCGTCTACATCTTAGCAAAAAGCTTTTCCACTCTGTCTGGCAAGGAGAAACTTTGCCAGCACAGAAAATATCTCCCATCGTGTTCTAGAAGCTCCACGGAAGTCTGCCGAGTGTTTTGCAAGAAGAGAAAGAAAGTTGTCCAAAACAGCTTGCAATCGAATGTTCAAGTGAATAGAAAAGGCAGGAGAGTGTTCAGGTACTGTTTTCTCTCAGTTGGCAAGCTGCGCACATAATCGCAGTGTTGTACAGCTTGTTTCATCACCTTTGCGAAGGTGCCGCTCTCTCCGGCTCCCGGAGACGAAGAAGCTGCTTCTTCGCGCAAAGACGATTCTGCCGCTCACAGTGCTCTGCGGTGTGCGCCTTCTGCTGAAAGACACCCGGGAGCGGTGCTGAGCTCTGCAGAGCACCGTACCTTCGTCTTTAGCCTCTCTTCTCGTCTACATCTTAGCAAAAAGATTTTCCACTCTGTCTGGCAAGGAGAAACTGTGCCAGCACAGAAAACATCTCCCATCGTGTTCTAGAGGCTGCACGGAGGTCTGCCGAGTGTTTTGCAAGAAGAGAAAGAAAGTTGTCCAAAACAGCTTGCAATCGAATGTTCATGTGAATAGAAAAGGCAGGAGAGTGGTCAGGTACTGTTTTCTCTCAGTTGGCAAGCTGCGCACACAATCGCAGTGTTGTACAGCTTGTTTCATCACCTTTGTGAAGTTGCCGCTCTCTCCGGCTCCCGGAGACGAAGAAGCTGCTTCTTCGCGCAAAGACGATTCTTCCGCTCACAGTGCTCTGCGGTGTGCGCCTTCTGCCGAAAGAGGCCCGGGAGCGGTGCTTAGCTCTGCAGAGCACCGTACCTTCGTCTTTAGCCTCTCTTCTCGTCTACATCTTAGCAAAAAGCTTTTGCACTCTGTCTGGCAAGCAGAAACTGTGCCAGCACAGAAAACATCTCCCATCGTCTTCTAGAGGCTGCACGGAGGTCTGCCGAGTGTTTTGCAAGAAGAGAAAGAAAGTTGTCCAAAACAGCTTGCAATCGAATGTTCATGTGAATAGAAAAGGCAGGTGAGTGGTCAGGTACTGTTTTCTCTCAGTTGGCAAGCTGCGCACACAATCGCAGTGTTGTACAGCTTGTTTCATCACCTTTGCGAAGTTGCCGCTGTGTCCGGCTCCCGGAGACGAAGAAGCTGCTTCTTCACGCAAAGACGATTCTGCCGCTCACAGTGCTCTGCGGTGTGCGCCTTCTGCCGAAAGAGGTCCGGGAGCGGTGCTCAGCTCTGCAGAGCACCGTACCTTCGTCTTTAGCCTCTCTTCTCGTCTACATCTTAGCAAAAAGCTTTTCCACTCTGTCTGGCAAGGAGAAACTGTGCCAGCACAGAAAACATCTCCCATCGTGTTCTAGAGGCTGCACGGAGGTCTGCCGAGTGTTTCGCAAGAAGAGAAAGAAAGTTGTCCAAAACAGCTTCCAATCGAATGTTCATGTGAATAGAAAAGGCAGGAGAGTGGTCAGGTACTGTTTTCTCTCCGTTGGCAAGCTGCGCACACAATCGCAGTGTTGTACAGCTTGTTTCATCACCTTTGCGAAGTTGCCGCTCTCTCCGGCTCCCGGAGACGAAGAAGCTGCTTCTTCGCGCAAAGACGATTCTGCCGCTCACAGTGCTCTGCAGTGTGTGTCTTCTGCCGAAAGAGGCCCGGGAGCTGTGCTTAGCTCTGCAGAGCACCGTACCTTCGTCTTTAGCCTCTCTTCTCGTCTACATCTTAGCAAAAAGCTTTTCCACTCTGTCTGGCAAGGAGAAACTGTGCCAGCACAAAAAACATCTCCCATCGTGTTCTAGAGGCTGCACGCAGGTGTGCCGAGTGTTTTGCAAGAAGAGAAAGAAAGTTTTCCAAAACAGCTTGCAATCGAATGTTCAAGTGAATAGAAAAGGCAGGAGAGTGGTCAGGTACTGTTTTCTCTCAGTTGGCAAGCTGCGCACACAATCGCAGTGTTGTACAGCTTGTTTCATCACCTTTGCGAAGTTGCCGCTCTCTCCGGCTCCCGGAGATGAAGAAGCTGCTTCTTCGCGCAAAGACGATTCTGCCGCTCACAGTGCTCTGCGGTGTGCGCCTTCTGCCGAAAGACGCCCGGGAGCGGTGCTTAGCTCTGCAGAGCACCGTACCTTCGTCTTTAGTCTCTCTTCTCGTCTACATCTTAGCAAAAAGCTTTTCCACTCTGTCTGGCAAGGAGAAAATGTGCCACCACAGAAAACATCTCCCATCGTCTTCTAGAGGCTGCACGGAGGTCTGCAGAGTGTTTTGCAAGAAGAGCAAGAAAGTTGTCCAAAACAGCTTGCAATCAAATGTTCATGTGAATAGAAAAGGCAGGAGAGTGGTCAGGTACTGTTTTCTCTCAGTTGGCAAGCTGCGCACACAATCGCAGTGTTGTACAGCTTGTTTCATCACCTTTGCGAAGTTGCCGCTCTGTCCGGCTCCCGGAGACGAAGAAGCTGCTTCTTCGCGCAAAGACGATTCTACCGCTCACAGTGCTCTGCGGTGTGCGCCTTCTGCGGAAAGACGCCCGGGATCTGTGCTTAGCTCTGCAGAGCACCGTACCTTCGTCTTTAGCCTCTCTTCTCGTCTACATCTTAGCAAAAAGCTTTTCCACTCTGTCTGGCAAGGAGAAACTTTGCCAGCACAGAAAATATCTCCCATCGTGTTCTAGAAGCTCCACAGAAGTCTGCCGAGTGTTTTGCAAGAAGAGAAAGAAAGTTGTCCAAAACAGCTTGCAATCGAATGTTCAAGTGAATAGAAAAGGCAGGAGAGTGTTCAGGTACTGTTTTCTCTCAGTTGGCAAGCTGCGCACATAATCGCAGTGTTGTACAGCTTGTTTCATCACCTTTGCGAAGTTGCCGCTCTCTCCGGCTCCCGGAGACGAAGAAGCTGCTTCTTCGCGCAAAGACGATTCTGCCGCTCACAGTGCTCTGCGGTGTGCGCCTTCTGCCGAAAGAGGCCCGGGAGCGGTGCTTAGCTCTGCAGAGCACCGTACCTTCGTCTTTAGCCTCTCTTCTCGTCTACATCTTAGCAAAAAGCTTTTCCACTCTGTCTGGCAAGGAGAAACTGTGCCAGCACAGAAAACATCTCCCATCGTTTTCTAGAGGCTGCACGGAGGTCTGCCGAGTGTTTTGCAAGAAGAGAAAGAAAGTTGTCCAAAACAGCTTGCAATCGAATGTTCATGTGAATAGAAAAGGCAGGAGAGTGGTCAGGTACTGTTTTCTCTCAGTTGGCAAGCTGCGCACACAATCGCAGTGTTGTACAGCTTGTTTCATCACCTTTGCGAAGTTGCCGCTCTCTCCGGCTCCCGGAGACGAAGAAGCTGCTTCTTCGCGCAAAGACGATTCTGCCGCTCACAGTGCTCTGCGGTGTGCGCCTTCTGCCGAAAGAGGCCCGGGAGCGGTGCTTAGCTCTGCAGAGCACCGTACCTTCGTCTTTAGCCTCTCTTCTCGTCTACATCTTAGCAAAAAGCTTTTCCACTCTGTCTGGCAAGCAGAAACTGTGCCAGCACAGAAAACATCTCCCATCGTCTTCTAGAGGCTGCACGGAGGTCTGCCGAGTGTTTTGCAAGAAGAGAAAGAAAGTTGTCCAAAACAGCTTCCAATCGAATGTTCATGTGATTACAAAAGGCAGGAGAGTGGTCAGGTACTGTTTTCTCTCAGTTGGCAAGCTGCGCACACAATCGCAGTGTTGTACAGCTTGTTTCATCACCTTTGCGAAGTTGCCGCTCTCTCCGGCTCCCGGAGACGAAGAAGCTGCTTCTTCGCGCAAAGACGATTCTGCCGCTCACAGTGCACTGCAGTGTGTGTCTTCTGCTGAAAGAGGCCCGGGAGCTGTGCTTAGCTCTGCAGAGCACCGTACCTTCGTCTTTAGCCTCTCTTCTCGTCTACATCTTAGCAAAAAGCTTTTCCACTCTGTCTGGCAAGGAGAAACTGTGCCAGCACAAAAAACATCTCCCATCGTGTTCTAGAGGCTGCACGGAGGTCTGCCGAGTGTTTTGCAAGAAGAGAAAGAAAGTTGTGCAAAACAGCTTGCAATCGAATGTTCATGTGATTAGAAAAGGCAGGAGAGTGGTCAGGTACTGTTTTCTCTCAGTTGGCAAGCTGCGCACACAATCGCAGTGTTGTACAGCTTTTTTCATCACCTTTGCGAAGTTGCCGCTCTCTCCGGCTCCCGTAGGTGAAGAAGCTGCTTCTTCGCGCAAAGACGATTCTGCCGCTCACAGTGCTCTGCAGTGTGTGTCTTCTGCCGAAAGAGGCCCGGGAGCTGTGCTTAGCTCTGCAGAGCACCGTACCTTCGTCTTTAGCCTCTCTTCTCGTCTACATCTTAGCAAAAAGCTTTTCCACTCTGTCTGGCAAGGAGAAACTGTGCCAGCACAGAAAACATCTCCCATCGTGTTCTAGAAGCTGCACGGAGGTCTGCAGACTGTTTTGCAAGAAGAGAAAGAAAGTTGTCCAAAACAGCTTCCAATCGAATGTTCATGTGAATAGAAAAGGCAGGAGAGTGGTCAGGTACTGTTTTCTCTCACTTGGCAAGCTGCGCACACAATCGCAGTGTTGTACAGCTTGTTTCATCACCTTTGCGATGTTGCCACTCTCTCCGGCTCCCGGAGACGAAGAAGCTGCTTCTTCGCGCAAAGACGATTCTGCCGCTCACAGTGCTCTGCGGTGTGCGCCTTCTGCCGAAAGACGCCCGGGAGCGGTGCTTAGCTCTGCAGAGCACCGTACCTTCGTCTTTAGCCTCTCTTCTCGTCTACATCTTAGCAAAAAGCTTTTCCACTCTGTCTGGCAAGGAGAAACTGTGCCAGCACAGAAAACATCTCCCATCGTGTTCTAGAGGCTGCACGGATGTCTGCCGAGTGTTTTGCAAGAAGAGGAAGAAAGTTGTCCAAAACAGCTTGCAATCGAATGTTCATGTGATTACAAAAGGCAGGAGAGTGGTCAGGTACTGTTTTCTCTCAGTTGGCAAGCTGCGCACACAATCGCAGTGTTGTACAGCTTGTTTCATCACCTTTGCGAAGTTGCCGCTCTCTCCGGCTCCCGGAGACGGAGAAGCTGCTTCTTCGTGCAAAGACGATTCTGCCGCTCATAGTGCTCTGCGGTGTGCGCCTTCTGCCGAAAGAGGTCCGGGAGCTGTGCTTAGCTCTGCAGAGCACCGTACCTTCGTCTTTAGCCTCTCTTCTCGTCTACATCTTAGCAAAAAGCTTTTCCAATCTGTCTGGCAAGGAGAAACTGTGCCAGCACAGAAAACATCTCCCATCGTGTTCTAGAGGCTGCACGGAGGTCTGCCGAGTGTTTTGCAAGAAGAGAAAGAAAGTTGTCCAAAACAGCTTGCAATCGAATATTCATGTGATTACAAAAGGCAGGAGAGTGGTCAGGTACTGTTTTCTCTCAGTTGGCAAGCTGCGCACACAATCGCAGTGTTGTACAGCTTGTTTCATCACCTTTGCGAAGTTGCCGCTCTCTCCGGCTCCCGGAGACGAAGAAGCTGCTTCTTCGCGCAAAGACGATTCTGCCGCTCACAGTGCACTGCAGTGTGTGTCTTTTGCCGAAAGAGGCCCGGGAGCTGTGCTTAGCTCTGCAGAGCACCGTACCTTCGTCTTTAGCCTCTCTTCTCGTCTACATCTTAGCAAAAAGCTTTTCCACTCTGTCTGGCAAGGAGAAACTGTGCCAGCACAGAAAACATCTCCCATCGTCTTCTAGAGACTGCACGGAGGTCTGCCGAGTGTTTTGCAAGAAGAGAAAGAAAGTTGTCCAAAACAGCTTGCAATCGAATGTTCATGTGAATAGAAAAGGCAGGAGAGTGGTCAGGTACTGTTTTCTCTCACTTGGCAAGCTGCACACACAATCGCAGTGTTGTACAGCTTGTTTCATCACCTTTGCGAAGTTGCCGCTCTCTCCGGCTCCCGGAGACGAAGAAGCTGCTTCTTCGCGCAAAGACGATTCTGCCGCTCATAGTGCTCTGTGGTGTGCGCCTTCTGCCGAAAGATGTCCGGGACCGATGCTCAGCTCTGCAGAGCACCGTACCTTCGTCTTTAGCCTCTCTTCTCGTCTACATCTTAGCAAAAAGCTTTTCCACTCTGTCTGGCAAGGAGAAACTGTGCCAGCACAGAAAACATCTCCCATCGTGTTCTAGAGGCTGCACAGAGGTCTGCCGAGTGTTTTGCAAGAAGAGAAAGAAAGTTGTCCAAAACAGCTTGCAATCGAATGTTCATGTGATTAGAAAAGGCAGGAGAGTGGTCAGGTACTGTTTTCTCTCAGTTGGCAAGCTGCGCACACAATCGCAGTGTTGTACAGCTTGTTTCATCACCTTTGCGAAGTTGCCGCTCTCTCCGGCTCCCGGAGACGAAGAAGCTGCTTCTCCACGCAAAGATGATTCTGCCGCTCACAGTGCTCTGCAGTGTGTGTCTTCTGCCGAAAAAGGCACGGGATCTGTGCTTATCTCTGCAGAGCACCGTACCTTCGTCTTTAGCCTCTCTTCTCGTCTACATCTTAGCAAAAAGCATTTCCACTCTGTCTGGCAAGGAGAAACTATGCCAGCACAAAAAACATCTCCCATCGTCTTCTAGAGGCTGCACGGAGGTCTGCCGAGTGTTTTGCAAGAAGAGAAAGAAAGTTGTCCAAAACAGCTTGCAATCGAATATTCATGTGATTACAAAAGGCAGGAGAATGGTCAGGGACTGTTTTCTCTCAGTTGGCATGCTGCGCACACAATCGCAGTGTTGTACAGCTTGTTTCATCACCTTTGCGAAGTTGCCGCTCTCTCCGGCTCCCGGAGACGAAGAAGCTGCTTCTTCGCGCAAAGTCGATTCTGCCGCTCACAGTGCTCTGCAGTGTGTGTCTTCTGCCGAAAGAGGCCCGGGAGCTGTGCTTAGCTCTGCAGAGCACCGTACCTTCGTATTTAGCCTCTCTTCTCGTCTACATCTTAGCAAAAAGCTTTTCCACTCTGTCTGGCAAGGAGAAACTGTGCCAGCACAGAAAACATCTCCCATCGTGTTCTAGAGGCTGCACGGAGGTCTGCCGAGTGTTTTGCAAGAAGAGAAAGAAAGTTGCCCAAAACAGTTTCCAATCGAATGTTCATGTGATTAGAAAAGGCAGGAGAGTGGTCAGGTACTGTTTTGTCTCAGTTGGCAAGCTGCGCACACAATCGCAGTGTTGAACAGCTTGTTTCATCACCTTTGCGAAGTTGCCGCTCTCTCCGGCTCCCGGAGACGAAGAAGCTGCTTCTTCGCGCAAAGACGATTCTGCCGCTCATAGTGCTCTGCGGTGTGCGCCTTCTGCCGAAAGAGGTCCGGGACCGATGCTCAGCTCTGCACAGCACCGTACCTTCGTCTTTAGCCTCTCTTCTCGTCTACATCTTAGCAAAAAGCTTTTCCACTCTGTCTGGCAAGGAGAAACTGTGCCAGCACAGAAAACATCTCCCATCGTCTTCTAGAGGCTGCACGGAGGTCTGCCGAGTGTTTTGCAAGAAGAGAAAGAAAGTTGTCCAAAACAGCTTGCAATCGAATGTTCATGTGATTAGAAAAGGCAGGAGAGTGGTCAGGTACTGTTTTCTCTCAGTTGGCAAGCTGCGCACACAATCGCAGTGTTGTACAGCTTGTTTCATCACCTTTGCGAAGTTGCCGCTCTCTCCGGCTCCCGGAGACGAAGAAGCTGCTTCTTCGCGCAAAGACGATTCTGCCGCTCACAGTGCTCTGCAGTGTATGTCTTCTGCCGAAAGAGGCCCGGGAGCTGTGCTTAGCTCTGCAGAGCACCGTACCTTCGTCTTTAGCCTCTCTTCTCGTCTACATCTTAGCAAAAAGCTTTTCCACTCTGTCTGGCAAGGAGAAACTGTGCCAGCACAGAAAACATCTCCCATCGTGTTCTAGAGCCTGCACGGAGGTCTGCCGAGTGTTTTGCAAGAAGAGAAAGAAAGTTGTCCAAAACAGCTTCCAATCGAATGTTCATGTGAATAGAAAAGGCAGGAGAGTGGTCAGGTACTGTTTTCTCTCAGTTGGCAAGCTGCGCACACAATCGCAGTGTTGTACAGCTTGTTTCATCACCTTTGCGAAGTTGCCGCTCTCTCCGGCTCCCGGAGACGAAGAAGCTGCTTCTTCGCGCAAAGACGATTCTGCGGCTCACAGTGCTCTGCGATGTGTGTCTTCTGCCGAAAGAGGCCCGGGAGCTGTGTTTAGCTCTGCAGAGCACCGTACCTTCGTCTTTAGCCTCTCTTCTCGTCTACATCTTAGCAAAAAGCTTTTCCACTCTGTCTGGCAAGGAGAAACTGTGCCAGCACAGAAAACATCTCCCATCGTCTTCTAGAGGCTGCACGGAGGTCTGCCGAGTGTTTTGCAAGAAGAGAAAGAAAGTTGTCCAAAACAGCTTGCAATCGAATGTTCATGTGATTAGAAAAGGCAGGAGAGTGGTCAGGTACTGTTTTCTCTCACTTGGCAAGCTGCGCACACAATCGCAGTGTTGTACAGCTTGTTTCATCACCTTTGCGAAGTTGCCGCTCTCTCCGGCTCCCGGGGACGAAGAAGCTGCTTCTTCGCGCAAAGATAATTCTGCCGCTCACAGTGCTCTGCAGTGTGTGTCTTCTGCCGAAAGAGGCCCGGGAGCTGTGCTTATCTCTGCAGAGCACCGTACCATCGTCTTTAGCCTCTCTTCTCGTCTACATCTTAGCAAAAAGCTTTTCCACTCTGTCTGGCAAGGAGAAACTGTGCCAGCACAGAAAACATCTCCCATCGTCTTCTAGAGGCTGCACGGAGGTCTGCCGAGTGTTTTGCAAGAAGAGAAAGAAAGTTGTCCAAAACAGCTTGCAATCGAATGTTCATGTGATTACAAAAGGCAGGAGAGTGGTCAGGTACTGTTTTCTCTCAGTTGGCAAGCTGCGCACACAATCGCAGTGTTGTACAGCTTGTTTCATCACCTTTGCGAAGTTGCCGCTCTCTCCGGCTCCCGGAGACGAAGAAGCTGCTTCTTCGCGCAAAGACGATTCTGCCGCTCATAGTGCTCTGCGGTGTGCGCCTTCTGCCGAAAGAGGCCCGGGAGCGGTGCTTAGCTCTACAGAGCACCGTACCTTCGTCTTTAGCCTCTCTTCTCGTCTACATCTTAGCAAAAAGCTTTTCCACTCTGTCTGGCAAGGAGAAACTGTGCCAGCACAAAAAACATCTCCCATCGTGTTCTAGAGGCTGCACGGAGGTCTGCCTAGTGTTTTGCAAGAAGAGAAAGAAAGTTGTCCAAAACAGCTGGCAATCGAATATTCATGTGAATAGAAAAGGCAGTAGAGCGGTCAGGTACTGTTTTCTCTCAGTTGGCAAGCTGCGCACACAATCGCAGTGTTGTACAGCTTGTTTCATCACCTTTGCGAAGTTGCCGCTCTCTCCGGCTCCGGGGGACGAAGAAGCTGCTTCTTCGCGCTAAGACGATTCTGCCGCTCACAGTGCTCTGTGGTGTGCGGCTTCTGCCGAAAGAGGTCCGGGAGCGGTGCTTAGCTCTGCAGAGCACCGTACCTTCGTCTTTAGCCTCTCTTCTCGTCTACATCTTAGCAAAAAGCTTTTCCACTCTGTCTGGCAAGGAGAAACTGTGCCAGCACAGAAAACATCTCCCATCGTGTTCTAGAGGCTGCACGGAGGTCTGCCGAGTGTTTTGCAAGAAGAGAAAGAAAGTTGTCCAAAACAGCTTGCAATCGAATGTTCATGTGAATAGAAAAGGCAGGAGAGTGGTCAGGTACTGTTTTCTCTCAGTTGGCAAGCTGGGCACACAATCGCAGTGTTGTACAGCTTGTTTCATCACCTTTGCGAAGTTGCCACTCTCTCCGGCTCCCGGAGACGAAGAAGCTGCTTCTTCGCGCAAAGACGATTCTGCCGCTCATAGTGCTCTGCGGTGTGCGCCTTCTGCCGAAAGACACCCGGGAGCGGTGCTTAGCTCTGCAGAGCACCGTACCTTCGTCTTTAGCCTCTCTTCTCGTCTACATCTTAGCAAAAAGCTTTTCCACTCTGTCTGGCAAGGAGAAACTGTGCCAGCACAGAAAACATCTCCCATCGTGTTCTAGAGGCTGCACGGAGGTCTGCCGAGTGTTTTGCAAGAAGAGAAAGAAAGTTGTCCAAAACAGTTTGCAATCGAATATTCATGTGAATAGAAAAGGCAGGAGAGTGGTCAGGTACTGTTTTCTCTCAGTTGGCAAGCTGCGCACACAATCGCAGTGTTGTGTAGCTTGTTTCATCACCTTTGCGAAGTTGCCGCTCTCTCCGGCTCCCGGAGACGAAGAAGCTGCTTCTTCGCGCAAAGACGATTCTGCCGCTCATAGTGCTCTGCGGCGTGCGCCTTCTGCCGAAAGAGGTCCGGGAGCGGTGCTTAGCTCTGCAGAGCACCGTACCTTCGTCTTTAGCCTCTCTTCTCATCTACATCTTAGCAAAAACCTTTTCCACTCTGTCTGGCAAGGAGAAACTGTGCCAGCACAGAAAACATCTCCCATCGTCTTCTAGAGGCTGCACGGAGGTCTGCCGAGTGTTTTGCAAGAAGAGAAAGAAAGTTGCCCAATACAGCTTCCAATCGAATGTTCATGTGAATAGAAAAGGCAGGAGAGTGGTCAGGTACTGTTTTCTCTCAGTTGGCAAGCTGCGCACACAATCGCAGTGTTGTACAGCTTGTTTCATCACCTTTGCGAAGTTGCCGCTCTCTCCGGCTCCCGGAGACGAAGAAGCTGCTTCTTCGCGCAAAGACGATTCTGCCGCTCATAGTGCTCTGCGGTGTGCGCCTTCTGCCGAAAGACGCCCGGGACCGATGCTCAGCTCTGCAGAGCACCGTACCTTCGTCTTTAGCCTCTCTTCTCGTCTACATCTTAGCAAAAAGCTTTTCCACTCTGTCTGGCAAGGAGAAACTGTGCCAGCACAGAAAACATCTCCCATCGTCTTCTAGAGGCTGCACGGAGGTCTGCCGAGTGTTTTGCAAGAAGAGAAAGAAAGTTGTCCAAAACAGCTTGCAATCGAATGTTCATGTGAATAGAAAAGGCAGGAGAGTGGTCAGGTACTGTTTTCTCTCAGTTGGCAAGCTGCGCACACAATCGCAGTGTTGTACAGCTTGTTTCATCACCTTTGCGAAGTTGCCGCTCTCTCCGGCTCCCGGAGACGAAGAAGCTGCTTCTTCGCGCAAAGACGATTCTGCCGCTCACAGTGCTCTGCGGTGTGCGGCTTCTGCCGAAAGAGGTCCGGGAGCGGTGCTCAGCTCTGCAGAGCACCGTACCTTCGTCTTTAGCCTCTCTTCTCATCTACATCTTAGCAAAAAGCTTTTCCACTCTGTCTGGCAAGGAGAAACTGTGCCAGCACAGAAAACATCTCCCATCGTCTTCTAGAAGCTGCACGGAGGTCTGCCGTGTGTTTTGCAAGAAGAGAAACAAAGTTGTCCAAAACAGCTTGCAATCGAATGTTCATGTGATTACAAAAGGCAGGAGAGTGGTCAGGTACTGTTTTCTCTCAGTTGGCAAGCTGCGCACACAATCGCAGTGTTGTGTAGCTTGTTTCATCACCTTTGCGAAGTTGCCGCTCTCTCCGGCTCCCGGAGACGAAGGAGCTGCTTCTTCGCGCAAAGACAATTCTGCCGCTCACAGTGCTCTGCAGTGTGTGTCTTCTGCCGAAAGTGGCCCGGGAGCTGTGCTTAGCTCTGCAGAGCACCGTACCTTCGTCTTTAGCCTCTCTTCTCGTCTACATCTTAGCAAAAAGCTTTTCCACTCTGTCTGGCAAGGAGAAACTGTGCCAGCACAGAAAACATCTCCCATCGTCTTCTAGAGGCTGCACGGAGGTCTGCCGAGTGTTTTGCAAGAAGAGAAAGAAAGTTGTCCAAAACAGCTTGCAATCGAATGTTCATGTGATTACAAAAGGCAGGAGAGTGGTCAGGTACTGTTTTCTCTCAGTTGGCAAGCTGCGCACACAATCGCACTGTTGTACAGCTTGTTTCATCACCTTTGCGAAGTTGCCGCTCTCTCCGGCTCCCGGAGACGAAGAAGCTGCTTCTCCACGCAAAGATGATTCTGCCGCTCACAGTGCTCTGCAGTGTGTGTCTTCTGCCGAAAAAGGCACGGGATCTGTGCTTATCTCTGCAGAGCACCGTACCTTCGTCTTTAGCCTCTCTTCTCGTCTACATCTTAGCAAAAAGCATTTCCACTCTGTCTGGCAAGGAGAAACTATGCCAGCACAAAAAACATCTCCCATCGTCTTCTAGAGGCTGCACGGAGGTCTGCCGAGTGTTTTGCAAGAAGAGAAAGAAAGTTGTCCAAAACAGCTTGCAATCGAATATTCATGTGATTACAAAAGGCAGGAGAATGGTCAGGGACTGTTTTCTCTCAGTTGGCATGCTGCGCACACAATCGCAGTGTTGTACAGCTTGTTTCATCACCTTTGCGAAGTTGCCGCTCTCTCCGGCTCCCGGAGACGAAGAAGCTGCTTCTTCGCGCAAAGTCGATTCTGCCGCTCACAGTGCTCTGCAGTGTGTGTCTTCTGCCGAAAGAGGCCCGGGAGCTGTGCTTAGCTCTGCAGAGCACCGTACCTTCGTATTTAGCCTCTCTTCTCGTCTACATCTTAGCAAAAAGCTTTTCCACTCTGTCTGGCAAGGAGAAACTGTGCCAGCACAGAAAACATCTCCCATCGTGTTCTAGAGGCTGCACGGAGGTCTGCCGAGTGTTTTGCAAGAAGAGAAAGAAAGTTGCCCAAAACAGCTTCCAATCGAATGTTCATGTGATTACAAAAGGCAGGAGAGTGGTCAGGTACCTTTTTCTCTCAGTTGGCAAGCTGCGCACACAATCGCAGTGTTGTACAGCTTGTTTCATCACCTTTGCGAAGTTGCCGCTCTCTCCGGCTCCCGGAGACGAAGAAGCTGCTTCTTCGCGCAAAGACGATTCTGCCGCTCATAATGCTCTGCGGTGTGCGCCTTCTGCCGAAAGAGGTCCGGGACCGATGCTCAGCTCTGCAGAGCACCGTACCTTCGTCTTTAGCCTCTCTTCTCGTCTACATCTTAGCAAAAAGCTTTTCCACTCTGTCTGGCAAGGAGAAACTGTGCCAGCACAGAAAACATCTCCCATCGTCTTCTAGAGGCTGCACGGAGGTCTGCCGAGTGTTTTGCAAGAAGAGAAAGAAAGTTGTCCAAAACAGCTTGCAATCGAATGTTCATGTGATTAGAAAAGGCAGGAGAGTGGTCAGGTACTGTTTTCTCTCAGTTGGCAAGCTGCGCACACAATCGCAGTGTTGTACAGCTTGTTTCATCACCTTTGCGAAGTTGCCGCTCTCTCCGGCTCCCGGAGACGAAGAAGCTGCTTCTTCGCGCAAAGACGATTCTGCCGCTCACAGTGCTCTGCAGTGTATGTCTTCTGCCGAAAGAGGCCCGGGAGCTGTGCTTAGCTCTGCAGAGCACCGTACCTTCGTCTTTAGCCTCTCGTCTCGTCTACATCTTAGCAAAAAGCTTTTCCACTCTGTCTGGCAAGGAGAAACTGTGCCAGCACAGAAAACATCTCCCATCGTGTTCTAGAGGCTGCACGGAGGTCTGCCAAGTGTTTTGCAAGAAGAGAAAGAAAGTTGTCCAAAACAGCTTGCAATCGAATGTTCATGTGAATAGAAAAGGCAGGAGAGTGGTCAGGTATTGTTTTCTCTCAGTTGGCAAGCTGCGCACACAATCGCAGTGTTGTACAGCTTGTTTCATCACCTTTGCGAAGTTGCCGCTCTCTCCGGCTCCCGGAGACGAAGGAGCTGCTTCTTCGCGCAAAGACGATTCTGCCGCTCACAGTGCTCTGCAGTGTGTGTCTTCTGCCGAAAGAGGCCCGGGAGCTGTGTTTAGCTCTGCAGAGCACCGTAACTTCGTCTTTAGCCTCTCTTCTCGTCTACATCTTAGCAAAAAGCTTTTCCACTCTGTCTGGCAAGGAGAAACTGTGCCAGCACAGAAAACATCTCCCATCGTGTTCTAGAAGCTGCACGGAGGTCTGCCGAGTGTTTTGCAAGAAGAGAAAGAAAGTTGTCCAAAACAGCTTGCAATCGAATGTTCATGTGATTAGAAAAGGCAGGAGAGTGGTCAGGTACTGTTTTCTCTCAGTTGGCAAGCTGCGCACACAATCGCAGTGTTGTACAGCTTGTTTCATCACCTTTGCGAAGTTGCCGCTCTCTCCGGCTCCCGGAGACGAAGAAGCTGCTTCTTCGCGCAAAGACGATTCTGCCGCTCACAGTGCTCTGCAGTGTGTGTCTTCTGCCGAAAGAGGCCCGGGAGCTGTGCTTAGCTCTGCAGAGCACCGTACCTTCGTCTTAAGCCTCTCTTCTCGTCTACATCTTAGCAAAAAGCTTTTCCACTCTGTCTGGCAAGGAGAAACTGTGCCAGCACAGAAAACATCTCCCATCGTCTTCTAGAGGCTGCACGGAGGTCTGCCGAGTGTTTTGCAAGAAGAGAAAGAAAGTTGTCCAAAACAGCTTCCAATCGAATGTTCATGTGATTAGAAAAGGCAGGAGAGTGGTCAGGTACTGTTTTCTCTCACTTGGCAAGCTGCGCACACAATCGCAGTGTTGTACAGCTTGTTTCATCACCTTTGCGAAGTTGCCGCTCTCTCCGGCTCCCGGAGACGAAGAAGCTGCTTCTTCGCGCAAAGATAATTCTGCCGCTCACAGTGCTCTGCAGTGTGTGTCTTCTGCCGAAAGAGGCCCGGGAGCTGTGCTTATCTCTGCAGAGCACCGTACCTTCGTCTTTAGCCTCTCTTCTCGTCTACATCTTAGCAAAAAGCTTTTCCACTCTGTCTGGCAAGGAGAAACTGTGCCAGCACAGAAAACATCTCCCATCGTCTTCTAGAGGCTGCACGGAGGTCTGCCGAGTGTTTTGCAAGAAGAGAAAGAAAGTTGTCCAAAACAGCTTGCAATCGAATGTTCATGTGATTACAAAAGGCAGGAGAGTGGTCAGGTACTGTTTTCTCTCAGTTGGCAAGCTGCGCACACAATCGCAGTGTTGTACAGCTTGTTTCATCACCTTTGCGAAGTTGCCGCTCTCTCCGGCTCCCGGAGACGAAGAAGCTGCTTCTTCGCGCAAAGACGATTCTGCCGCTCATAGTGCTCTGCGGTGTGCGCCTTCTGCCGAAAGAGGCCCGGGAGCGGTGCTTAGCTCTACAGAGCACCGTACCTTCGTCTTTAGCCTCTCTTCTCGTCTACATCTTAGCAAAAAGCTTTTCCACTCTGTCTGGCAAGGAGAAACTGTGCCAGCACAAAAAACATCTCCCATCGTGTTCTAGAGGCTGCACGGAGGTCTGCCTAGTGTTTTGCAAGAAGAGAAAGAAAGTTGTCCAAAACAGCTGGCAATCGAATGTTCATGTGAATAGAAAAGGCAGTAGAGCGGTCAGGTACTGTTTTCTCTCAGTTGGCAAGCTGCGCACACAATCGCAGTGTTGTACAGCTTGTTTCATCACCTTTGCGAAGTTGCCGCTCTCTCCGGCTCCGGGGGACAAAGAAGCTGCTTCTTCGCGCTAAGACGATTCTGCCGCTCACAGTGCTCTGTGGTGTGCGGCTTCTGCCGAAAGAGGTCCGGGAGCGGTGCTTAGCTCTGCAGAGCACCGTACCTTCGTCTTTAGCCTCTCTTCTCGTCTACATCTTAGCAAAAAGCTTTTCCACTCTGTCTGGCAAGGAGAAACTGTGCCAGCACAGAAAACATCTCCCATCGTCTTCTAGAGGCTGCACGGAGGTCTGCCGAGTGTTTTGCAAGAAGAGAAAGAAAGTTGTCCAAAACAGCTTGCAATCGAATGTTCATGTGAATAGAAAAGGCAGGAGAGTGGTCAGGTACTGTTTTCTCTCAGTTGGCAAGCTGCGCACACAATCGCAGTGTTGTACAGCTTGTTTCATCACCTTTGCCAAGTTGCCGCTCTCTCCGGCTCCCGGAGACGAAGAAGCTGCTTCTTCGCGCAAAGACGATTCTGCCGCTCACAGTGCTCTGCGGTGTGCCCCTTCTGCCGAAAGAGGTCCGGGAGCGGTGCTCAGCTCTGCAAAGCACCGTACCTTCGCCTTTAGCCTCTCTTCTCATCTACATCTTAGCGAAAAGCTTTTCCACTCTGTCTGGCAAGGAGAAACTGTGCCAGCACAGAAAACATCTCCCATCGTCTTCTAGAGGCTGCACGGAGGTCTGGCGAGTGTTTTGCAAGAAGAGAAAGAAAGTTGTCCAAAACAGCTTGCAATCGAATTTTCATGTGATTAGAAAAGGCAGGAGAGTGGTCAGGTACTGTTTTCTCTCAGTTGGCAAGCTGCGCACACAATCGCAGTGTTGTACAGCTTGTTTCATCACCTTTGCGAAGTTGCCGCTCTCTCCGGCTCCCGGAGACGAAGAAGCTGCTTCTTCGCGCAAAGACGATTCTGCCGCTCACAGTGCTCTGCAGTGTGTGTCTTCTGCCGAAAGAGGCCCGGGAGCTGTGCTTAGCTCTGCAGAGCACCGTACCTTCGTCTTTAGCCTCTCTTCTCGTCTACATCTTAGCAAAAAGCTTTTCCACTCTGTCTGGCAAGGACAAACTGTGCCAGCACAGAAAACATCTCCCATCGTGTTCTAGAGGCTGCACGGAGGTCTGCCGAGTGTTTTGCAAGAAGAGAAAGAAAGTTGTCCAAAACAGCTTGCAATCGAATGTTCATGTGAATAGAAAAGGCAGGAGAGTGGTCAGGTACTGTTTTCTCTCAGTTGGCAAGCTGCGCACACAATCGCAGTGTTGTACAGCTTGTTTCATCACCTTTGCGAAGTTGCCGCTCTCTCCGGCTCCCGGAGACGAAGAAGCTGCTTCTTCGCGCAAAGACGATTCTGCCGCTCACAGTGCTCTGCGGTGTGCGGCTTCTGCCGAAAGAGGTCCGGGAGCGGTGCTCAGCTCTGCAAAGCACCGTACCTTCGTCTTTAGCCTCTCTTCTCATCTACATCTTAGCAAAAAGCTTTTCCACTCTGTCTGGCAAGGAGAAACTGTGCCAGCACAGAAAACATCTCCCATCGTCTTCTAGAAGCTGCACGGAGGTCTGCCGAGTGTTTTGCAAGAAGAGAAACAAAGTTGTCCAAAACAGCTTGCAATCGAATATTCATGTGATTACAAAAGGCAGGAGAGTGGTCAGGTACTGTTTTCTCTCAGTTGGCAAGCTGCGCACACAATCGCAGTGTTGTGTAGCTTGTTTCATCACCTTTGCGAAGTTGCCGCTCTCTCCGGCTCCCGGAGACGAAGAAGCTGCTTCTTCGCGCAAAGACAATTCTGCCGCTCACAGTGCTCTGTGGTGTGCGGCTTCTGCCGAAAGACGCCCGGGAGCGGTGCTCAGCTCTGCAGAGCACCGTACCTTCGTCTTTAGCCTCTCTTCTCGTCTACATCTTAGCAAAAAGCTTTTCCACTCTGTCTGGCAAGGAGAAACTGTGCCAGCACAGAAAACATCTCCCATCGTGTTCTAGAAGCTGCACGGAGGTCTGCAGACTGTTTTGCAAGAAGAGAAAGAAAGTTGTCCAAAACAGCTTCCAATCGAATGTTCATGTGATTAGAAAAGGCAGGAGAGTGGTCAGGTACTGTTTTCTCTCAGTTGGCAAGCTGCGCACACAATCGCAGTGTTGTACAGCTTGTTTCATCACCTTTGCGAAGTTGCCACTCTCTCCGGCTCCCGGAGACGAAGAAGCTGCTTCTTCGCGCAAAGACGATTCTGCCGCTCACAGTGCTCTGCAGTGTGTGTCTTCTGCCGAAAGTGGCCCGGGAGCTGTGCTTAGCTCTGCAGAGCACCGTACCTTCGTCTTTAGCCTCTCTTCTCGTCTACATCTTAGCAAAAAGCTTTTCCACTCTGTCTGGCAAGGAGAAACTGTGCCAGCACAGAAAACATCTCCCATCGTCTTCTAGAGGCTGCACGGAGGTCTGCCGAGTGTTTTGCAAGAAGAGAAAGAAAGTTGTCCAAAACAGCTTGCAATCGAATGTTCATGTGATTACAAAAGGCAGGAGAGTGGTCAGGTACTGTTTTCTCTCAGTTGGCAAGCTGCGCACACAATCGCACTGTTGTACAGCTTGTTTCATCACCTTTGCGAAGTTGCCGCTCTCTCCGGCTCCCGGAGACGAAGAAGCTGCTTCTTCGCGCAAAGATGATTCTGCCGCTCACAGTGCTCTGCAGTGTGTGTCTTCTGCCGAAAAAGGCACGGGATCAGTGCTTATCTCTGCAGAGCACCGTACCTTCGTCTTTAGCCTCTCTTCTCGTCTACATCTTAGCAAAAAGCATTTCCACTCTGTCTGGCAAGGAGAAACTATGCCAGCACAAAAAACATCTCCCATCGTCTTCTAGAGGCTGCACGGAGGTCTGCCGAGTGTTTTGCAAGAAGAGAAAGAAAGTTGTCCAAAACAGCTTCCAATCGAATATTCATGTGATTACAAAAGGCAGGAGAATGGTCAGGGACTGTTTTCTCTCAGTTGGCATGCTGCGCACAAAATCGCAGTGTTGTACAGCTTGTTTCATCACCTTTGCGAAGTTGCCGCTCTCTCCGGCTCCCGGAGACGAAGAAGCTGCTTCTTCGCGCAAAGTCGATTCTGCCGCTCACAGTGCTCTGCAGTGTGTGTCTTCTGCCGAAAGAGGCCCGGGAGCTGTGCTTAGCTCTGCAGAGCACCGTACCTTCGTATTTAGCCTCTCTTCTCGTCTACATCTTAGCAAAAAGCTTTTCCACTCTGTCTGGCAAGGAGAAACTGTGCCAGCACAGAAAACATCTCCCATCGTGTTCTAGAGGCTGCACGGAGGTCTGCCGAGTGTTTTGCAAGAAGAGAAAGAAAGTTGCCCAAAACAGCTTCCAATCGAATGTTCATGTGATTACAAAAGGCAGGAGAGTGGTCAGGTACTGTTTTCTCTCAGTTGGCAAGCTGCGCACACAATCGCAGTGTTGTACAGCTTGTTTCATCACCTTTGCGAAGTTGCCGCTCTCTCCGGCTCCCGGAGACGAAGAAGCTGCTTCTTCGCGCAAAGACGATTCTGCCGCTCATAGTGCTCTGCGGTGTGCGCCTTCTGCCGAAAGAGGTCCGGGACCGATGCTCAGCTCTGCACAGCACCGTACCTTCGTCTTTAGCCTCTCTTCTCGTCTACATCTTAGCAAAAAGCTTTTCCACTCTGTCTGGCAAGGAGAAACTGTGCCAGCACAGAAAACATCTCCCATCGTCTTCTAGAGGCTGCACGGAGGTCTGCCGAGTGTTTTGCAAGAAGAGAAAGAAAGTTGTCCAAAACAGCTTGCAATCGAATGTTCATGTGATTAGAAAAGGCAGGAGAGTGGTCAGGTACTGTTTTCTCTCACTTGGCAAGCTGCGCACACAATCGCAGTGTTGTACAGCTTGTTTCATCACCTTTGCGAAGTTGCCGCTCTCTCCGGCTCCCGAAGACGAAGAAGCTGCTTCTTCGCGCAAAGACGATTCTGCCGCTCACAGTGCTCTGCAGTGTATGTCTTCTGCCGAAAGAGGCCCGGGAGCTGTGCTTAGCTCTGCAGAGCACCGTACCTTAGTCTTTAGCCTCTCTTCTCGTCTACATCTTAGCAAAAAGCTTTTCCACTCTGTCTGGCAAGGAGAAACTGTGCCAGCACAGAAAACATCTCCCATCGTGTTCTAGAGGCTGCACGGAGGTCTGCCAAGTGTTTTGCAAGAAGAGAAAGAAAGTTGTCCAAAACAGCTTGCAATCGAATGTTCATGTGAATAGAAAAGGCAGGAGAGTGGTCAGGTATTGTTTTCTCTCAGTTGGCAAGCTGCGCACACAATCGCAGTGTTGTACAGCTTGTTTCATCACCTTTGCGAAGTTGCCGCTCTCTCCGGCTCCCGGAGACGAAGGAGCTGCTTCTTCGCGCAAAGACGATTCTGCCGCTCACAGTGCTCTGCAGTGTGTGTCTTCTGCCGAAAGAGGCCCAGGAGCTGTGCTTAACTCTGCAGAGCACCGTACCTTCGTCTTTATCCTCTCTTCTCGTCTACATCTTAGCAAAAAGCTTTTCCACTCTGTCTGGCAAGGAGAAACTGTGCCAGCACAGAAAACATCTCCCATCGTGTTCTAGAGGCTGCACGGAGGTCTGCCGAGTGTTTTGCAAGAAGAGAAAGAAAGTTGCCCAAAACAGCTTCCAATCGAATGTTCATGTGAATAGAAAAGGCAGGAGAGTGGTCAGGTACTGTTTTCTCTCAGTTGGCAAGCTGCGCACACAATCGCAGTGTTGTACAGCTTGTTTCATCACCTTTGCCAAGTTGCCGCTCTCTCCGGCTCCCGGAGACGAAGAAGCTGCTTCTTCGCGCAAAGACGATTCTGCGGCTCACAGTGCTCTGCAGTGTGTGTCTTCTGCCGAAAGAGGCCCGGGAGCTGTGTTTAGCTCTGCAGAGCACCGTACCTTCGTCTTTATCCTCTCTTCTCGTCTACATCTTAGCAAAAAGCTTTTCCACTCTGTCTGGCAAGGAGAAACTGTGCCAGCACAGAAAACATCTCCCATCGTGTTCTAGAAGCTGCACGGAGGTCTGCCGAGTGTTTTGCAAGAAGAGAAAGAAAGTTGTCCAAAACAGCTTGCAATCGAATGTTCATGTGAATAGAAAAGGCAGGAGAGTGGTCAGGTACTGTTTTCTCTCAGTTGGCAAGCTGCGCACACAATCGCAGTGTTGTACAGCTTGTTTCATCACCTTTGCGAAGTTGCCGCTCTCTCCGGCTCCCGGAGACGAAGAAGCTGCTTCTTCGCGCAAAGACGATTCTGCCGCTCACAGTGCTCTGCTGTGTGTGTCTTCTGCCGAAAGAGGCCCGGGAGCTGTGCTTAGCTCTGCAGAGCACCGTACCTTCGTCTTAAGCCTCTCTTCTCGTCTACATCTTAGCAAAAAGCTTTTCCACTCTGTCTGGCAAGGAGAAACTGTGCCAGCACAGAAAACATCTCCCATCGTGTTCTAGAGGCTGCACGGAGGTCTGCCGAGTGTTTTGCAAGAAGAGAAAGAAAGTTGTCCAAAACAGCTTCCAATCGAATGTTCATGTGATTAGAAAAGGCAGGAGAGTGGTCAGGTACTGTTTTCTCTCACTTGGCAAGCTGCGCACACAATCGCAGTGTTGTACAGCTTGTTTCATCACCTTTGCGAAGTTGCCGCTCTCTCCGGCTCCCGGAGACGAAGAAGCTGCTTCTTCGCGCAAAGATAATTCTGCCGCTCACAGTGCTCTGCAGTGTGTGTCTTCTGCCGAAAGAGGCCCGGGAGCTGTGCTTATCTCTGCAGAGCACCGTACCTTCGTCTTTAGCCTCTCTTCTCGTCTACATCTTAGCAAAAAGCTTTTCCACTCTGTCTGGCAAGGAGAAACTGTGCCAGCACAGAAAACATCTCCCATCGTCTTCTAGAGGCTGCACGGAGGTCTGCCGAGTGTTTTGCAAGAAGAGAAAGAAAGTTGTCCAAAACAGCTTGCAATCGAATGTTCATGTGAATAGAAAAGGCAGGAGAGTGGTCAGGTACTGTTTTCTCTCAGTTGGCAAGCTGCGCACACAATCGCAGTGTTGTACAGCTTGTTTCATCACCTTTGCCAAGTTGCCGCTCTCTCCGGCTCCCGGAGACGAAGAAGCTGCTTCTTCGCGCAAAGACGATTCTGCCGCTCATAGTGCTCTGCGGTGTGCGCCTTCTGCCGAAAGAGGCCCGGGAGCGGTGCTTAGCTCTACAGAGCACCGTACCTTCGTCTTTAGCCTCTCTTCTCGTCTACATCTTAGCAAAAAGCTTTTCCACTCTGTCTGACAAGGAGAAACTGTGCCAGCACAAAAAACATCTCCCATCGTGTTCTAGAGGCTGCACGGAGGTCTGCCTAGTGTTTTGCAAGAAGAGAAAGAAAGTTGTCCAAAACAGCTGGCAATCGAATGTTCATGTGAATAGAAAAGGCAGTAGAGCGGTCAGGTACTGTTTTCTCTCAGTTGGCAAGCTGCGCACACAATCGCAGTGTTGTACAGCTTGTTTCATCACCTTTGCGAAGTTGCCGCTCTCTCCGGCTCCGGGGGACGAAGAAGCTGCTTCTTCGCGCTAAGACGATTCTGCCGCTCACAGTGCTCTGTGGTGTGCGGCTTCTGCCGAAAGAGGTCCGGGAGCGGTGCTTAGCTCTGCAGAGCACCGTACCTTCGTCTTTAGCCTCTCTTCTCGTCTACATCTTAGCAAAAAGCTTTTCCACTCTGTCTGGCAAGGAGAAACTGTGCCAGCACAGAAAACATCTCCCATCGTCTTCTAGAGGCTGCACGGAGGTCTGCCGAGTGTTTTGCAAGAAGAGCAAGAAAGTTGTCCAAAACAGCTTGCAATCGAATGTTCATGTGAATAGAAAAGGCAGGAGAGTGGTCAGGTACTGTTTTCTCTCAGTTGGCAAGCTGCGCACACAATCGCAGTGTTGTACAGCTTGTTTCATCACCTTTGCCAAGTTGCCGCTCTCTCCGGCTCCCGGAGACGAAGAAGCTGCTTCTTCGCGCAAAGACGATTCTGCCGCTCACAGTGCTCTGCGGTGTGCCCCTTCTGCCGAAAGAGGTCCGGGAGCGGTGCTCAGCTCTGCAAAGCACCGTACCTTCGTCTTTAGCCTCTCTTCTCATCTACATCTTAGCGAAAAGCTTTTCCACTCTGTCTGGCAAGGAGAAACTGTGCCAGCACAGAAAACATCTCCCATCGTCTTCTAGAGGCTGCACGGAGGTCTGGCGAGTGTTTTGCAAGAAGAGAAAGAAAGTTGCCCAAAATAGCTTCCAATCGAATGTTCATGTGATTTCAAAAGGCAGGAGAGTGGTCAGGTACTGTTTTCTCTCAGTTGGCAAGCTGCGCACACAATCGCAGTGTTGTACAGCTTGTTTCATCACCTTTGCCAAGTTGCCGCTCTCTCCGGCTCCCGGAGACGAAGAAGCTGCTTCTTCGCGCAAAGACGATTGTGCCGCTCATAGTGCTCTGCGGTGTGCGCCTTCTGCCGAAAGATGTCCGGGACCGATGCTCAGCTCTGCACAGCACCGTACCTTCGTCTTTAGCCTCTCTTCTCGTCTACATCTTAGCAAAAAGCTTTTCCACTCTGTCTGGCAAGGAGAAACTGTGCCAGCACAGAAAACATCTCCCATCGTCTTCTAGAGGCTGCACGGAGGTCTGCCGAGTGTTTTGCAAGAAGAGAAAGAAAGTTGTCCAAAACAGCTTGCAATCGAATGTTCATGTGAATAGAAAAGGCAGGAGAGTGGTCAGGTATTGTTTTCTCTCAGTTGGCAAGCTGCGCACACAATCGCAGTGTTGTACAGCTTGTTTCATCACCTTTGCGAAGTTGCCGCTCTCTCCGGCTCCCGGAGACGAAGAAGCTGCTTCTTCGCGCAAAGACGATTCTGCCGCTCACAGTGCTCTGCGGTGTGCGCCTTCTGCCGAAAGAGGTCCGGGAGCGGTGCTCAGCTCTGCAAAGCACCGTACCTTCGTCTTTAGCCTCTCTTCTCGTCTACATCTTAGCAAAAAGCTTTTCCACTCTGTCTGGCAAGGAGAAACTGTGCCAGCACAGAAAACATCTCCCATCGTCTTCTAGAGGCTGCACGGAGGTCTGCCAAGTGTTTTGCAAGAAGAGAAAGAAAGTTGTCCAAAACAGCTTGCAATCGAATGTTCATGTGATTACAAAAGGCAGGAGAGTGGTCAGGTACTGTTTTCTCTCAGTTGGCAAGCTGCGCACACAATCGCAGTGTTGTGTAGCTTGTTTCATCACCTTTGCGAAGTTGCCGCTCTCTCCGGCTCCCGGAGACGAAGAAGCTGCTTCTTCGCGCAAAGACAATTCTGCCGCTCACAGTGCTCTGTGGTTTGCGGCTTCTGCCGAAAGACGCCCGGGAGCGGTGCTCAGCTCTGCAGAGCACCGTACCTTCGTCTTTAGCCTCTCTTCTCGTCTACATCTTAGCAAAAAGCTTTTCCACTCTGTCTGGCAAGGAGAAACTGTGCCAGCACAGAAAACATCTCCCATCGTGTTCTAGAAGCTGCACGGAGGTCTGCAGACTGTTTTGCAAGAAGAGAAAGAAAGTTGTCCAAAACAGCTTGCAATCGAATGTTCATGTGATTAGAAAAGGCAGGAGAGTGGTCAGGTACTGTTTTCTCTCAGTTGGCAAGCTGCGCACACAATCGCAGTGTTGTACAGCTTGTTTCATCACCTTTGCCAAGTTGCCGCTCTCTCCGGCTCCCGGAGACGAAGAAGCTGCTTCTTCGCGCAAAGACGATTCTGCCGCTCACAGTGCTCTTCAGTGTGTGTCTTCTGCCGAAAGAGGCCCGGGAGCTGTGCTTAGCTCTGCAGAGCACCGTACCTTCGTCTTTAGCCTCTCTTCTCGTCTACATCTTAGCAAAAAGATTTTCCACTCTGTCTGGCAAGGAGAAACTGTGCCAGCACAGAAAACATCTCCCATCGTTTTCTAGAGGCTGCACGGAGGTCTGCCGAGTGTTTTGCAAGAAGAGCAAGAAAGTTGTCCAAAACAGCTTGCAATCGAATGTTCATGTGATTAGAAAAGGCAGGAGAGTGGTCAGGTACTGTTTTCTCTCAGTTGGCAAGCTGCGCACACAATCGCAGTGTTGTACAGCTTGTTTCATCACCTTTGCGAAGTTGCCGCTCTCTCCGGCTCCCGGAGACGAAGAAGCTGCTTCTTCGCGCAAAGATGATTCTGCCGCTCACAGTGCTCTGCAGTGTGTGTCTTCTGCCGAAAGAGGCCCGGGAGCTGTGCTTATCTCTGCAGAGCACCGTACCTTCGTCTTTAGCCTCTCTTCTCGTCTACATCTTAGCAAAAAGCTTTTCCACTCTGTCTGGCAAGGAGAAACTGTGCCAGCACAGAAAACATCTCCCATCGTCTTCTAGAGGCTGCACGGAGGTCTGCCGAGTGTTTTGCAAGAAGAGAAAGAAAGTTGTCCAAAACAGCTTGCAATCGAATGTTCATGTGAATAGAAAAGGCAGGAGAGTGGTCAGGTACTGTTTTCTCTCAGTTGGCAAGCTGCGCACACAATCGCAGTGTTGTACAGCTTGTTTCATCACCTTTGCGAAGTTGCCGCTCTCTCCGGCCCCCCGGACGAAGAAGCTGCTTCTTCGCGCAAAGACGATTCTACCGCATACAGTGCTCTGCGGTGTGCGGCTTCTGCCGAATGAGCTCCGGGAGCGGTGCTTAGCTCTGCAGAGCACCGTACCTTCGTCTTTAGCCTCTCTTCTCGTCTACATCTTAGCAAAAAGCTTTTCCACTCTGTCTGGCAAGGAGAAACTGTGCCAACACAGAAAACATCTCCCATCGAGTTGTAGAGGCTGCACGGGGGTCTGCCGAGTGTTTTGCAAGAAGAGAAAGAAAGTTGTCCAAAACAGCTTGCAATCGAATGTTCATGGGAATAGAAAAGGCAGGAGAGTGGTCAGGTACTGTTTTCTCTCAGTTGGCAAGCTGCGCACACAATCGCAGTGTTGTACAGCTTGTTTCATCACCTTTGCCAAGTTGCCGCTCTCTCCGGCTCCCGGAGACGAAGAAGCTGCTTCTTCGCGCAAAGACGATTCTGCCGCTCACAGTGCTCTTCAGTGTGTGTCTTCTGCCGAAAGAGGCCCGGGAGCTGTGCTTAGCTCTGCAGAGCACCGTACCTTCGTCTTTAGCCTCTCTTCTCGTCTACATCTTAGCAAAAAGATTTTCCACTCTGTCTGGCAAGGAGAAACTGTGCCAGCACAGAAAACATCTCCCATCGTTTTCTAGAGGCTGCACGGAGGTCTGCCGAGTGTTTTGCAAGAAGAGAAAGAAAGTTGTCCAAAACAGCTTGCAATCGAATGTTCATGTGATTAGAAAAGGCAGGAGAGTGGTCAGGTACTGTTTTCTCTCAGTTGGCAAGCTGCGCACACAATCGCAGTGTTGTACAGCTTGTTTCATCACCTTTGCGAAGTTGCCGCTCTCTCCGGCTCCCGGAGACGAAGAAGCTGCTTCTTCGCGCAAAGATGATTCTGCCGCTCACAGTGCTCTGCAGTGTGTGTCTTCTGCCGAAAGAGGCCCGGGAGCTGTGCTTATCTCTGCAGAGCACCGTACCTTCGTCTTTAGCCTCTCTTCTCGTCTACATCTTAGCAAAAAGCTTTTCCACTCTGTCTGGCAAGGAGAAACTGTGCCAGCACAGAAAACATCTCCCATCGTCTTCTAGAGGCTGCACGGAGGTCTGCCGAGTGTTTTGCAAGAAGAGAAAGAAAGTTGTCCAAAACAGCTTGCAATCGAATGTTCATGTGAATAGAAAAGGCAGGAGAGTGGTCAGGTACTGTTTTCTCTCAGTTGGCAAGCTGCGCACACAATCGCAGTGTTGTACAGCTTGTTTCATCACCTTTGCGAAGTTGCCGCTCTCTCCGGCCCCCCGGACGAAGAAGCTGCTTCTTCGCGCAAAGACGATTCTACCGCATACAGTGCTCTGCGGTGTGCGGCTTCTGCCGAATGAGCTCCGGGAGCGGTGCTTAGCTCTGCAGAGCACCGTACCTTCGTCTTTAGCCTCTCTTCTCGTCTACATCTTAGCAAAAAGCTTTTCCACTCTGTCTGGCAAGGAGAAACTGTGCCAACACAGAAAACATCTGCCATCGAGTTGTAGAGGCTGCACGGGGGTCTGCCGAGTGTTTTGCAAGAAGAGAAAGAAAGTTGTCCAAAACAGCTTGCAATCGAATGTTCATGGGAATAGAAAAGGCAGGAGAGTGGTCAGGTACTGTTTTCTCTCAGTTGGCAAGCTGCGCACACAATCGCAGTGTTGTACAGCTTGTTTCATCACCTTTGCGAAGTTGCCGCTCTCTCCGGCTCCCGGAGACGAAGAAGCTGCTTCTTCGCGCAAAGACGATTCTGCCGCTCACAGTGCTCTGCGGTGTGCGCCTTCTGCCGAAAGAGGCCCGGGAGCGGTGCTTAGCTCTGCAGAGCACCGTACCTTCGTCTTTAGCCTCTCTTCTCGTCTACATCTTAGCAAAAAGCTTTTCCACTCTGTCTGGCAAGGAGAAACTGTGCCAGCACAGAAAACATCTCCCATCGTGTTCTAGAGGCTGCACGGAGGTCTGCCGAGTGTTTTGCAAGAAGAGAAAGAAAGTTGTCCAAAACAGCTTCCAACTGAATGTTCATGTGATTAGAAAAGGCAGGAGAGTGGTCAGGTACTGTTTTCTCTCAGTTGGCAAGCTGCGCACACAATCGCAGTGTTGTACAGCTTGTTTCATCACCTTTGCGAAGTTGCCGCTCTCTCCGGCTCCCGGAGACGAAGAAGCTGCTTCTTCGCGCAAAGACGATTCTGCCGCTCATAGTGCTCTGCGGTGTGCGCCTTCTGCCGAAAGAGGTCCGGGAGCGGTGCTTAGCTCTGCAGAGCACCGTACCTTCGTCTTATCCTCTCTTCTTGTCTACATCTTAGCAAAAAGCTTTTCCACTCTGTCTGGCAAGGAGAAACTGTGCCAGCACAGAAAACACCTCCCATCGAGTTGTAGAGGCTGCATGGAGGTCTGCCGAGTGTTTTGCAAGAAGAGAAAGAAAGTTGTCCAAAACAGCTTGCAATCGAATGTTCATGTGAATAGAAAAGGCAGGAGAGTGGTCAGGTACTGTTTTCTCTCACTTGGCAAGCTGCGCACACAATCGCAGTGTTGTACAGCTTGTTTCATCACCTTTGCGAAGTTGCCGCTCTCTCCGGCTCCCGGAGACGAAGAAGCTGCTTCTTCGCGCAAAGACGATTCTGCCGCTCACAGTGCTCTGCAGTGTTTGTCTTCTGCCGAAAGAGGCCCGGGAGCGGTGCTTAGCTCTGCAGAGCACCGTACCTTCGTCTTTAGCCTCTCTTCTCGTCTACATCTTAGCAAAAAGCTTTTCCACTCTGTCTGGCAAGGAGAAACTGTGCCAGCACAAAAAACATCTCCCATCGTCTTCTAGAGGCTGCACGGAGGTCTGCCGAGTGTTTTGCAAGAAAAGAAAGAAAGTTGTCCAAAACAGCTTGCAATCGAATGTTCATGTGATTACAAAAGGCAGGAGAGTGGTCAGGTACTGTTTTCTCTCAGTTGGCAAGCTGCGCACACAATCGCAGTGTTGTACAGCTTGTTTCATCACCTTTGCGAAGTTGCCGCTCTCTCCGGCTCCCGGAGACGAAGAAGCTGCTTCTTCGCGCAAAGACGATTCTGCCGCTCACAGTGCTCTGCAGTGTGTGTCTTCTGCCGAAAGAGGCCCGGGAGCTGTGCTTAGCTCTGCAGAGCACCGTACCTTCGTCTTTAGCCTCTCTTGTGGTAGACAGGGAAAGGCGCTGCGGAAGATCTTGCGATGTCACGGAAAGCCAGGACCCTCAGATCCCCTTAGATAAGACCATCTGCCTCCCATAGATAAGAAACTTACATAGGAATGTAACCCGCCTAACCAAATTCCAGTAACTTTCCATCCCCTACCCAGGAACAGTCCACCTCTTACTAACCATAGAAGGTAAAGACAGACCCATGCTGACGTAGAGACCCCTTAGACTATAAAAACCCAAGAGACGACATAATAAACGCCTTTTGACCGTCCATCACATTGATGTCTGCGTGTGTCATTGGCCCGAGTGGCCCTAGTGAGAGGGCTGCCGTGCTGTTCGTCTGAACCAGGTCGCCTGCCTTGCATCAGAAGGCAACAAATTGGTGCCGAACCCGGGACTGCTGCTGCCCCCGGGGTTCGGGAACTCTCCTGGCCAGAGATCAGCGGCTGCTGGCAGCAGGTCTGACCACAGCGGGAGGGACGCCTCCGGACCAGCGTGGACCATGGAAGCCATTGCGAAGGTCGTAACAGAGATGCATGCACAATGGGGTATAGAATGTAAACTTAGGGATTTATCTCTCGCTTTGCCGAGACTGATTAAGCTTGGGGCTATTGAAAGCCCCATGGACGTCCTACATTCGGACGTGTGGGATAATTGTACAAAAGCCCTGGCGGAGGACACCATGTCCTCGGGCTCAGGGAAAGCCCTAAAATCGTGGGGCAGGGTTGTCCAGGCTCTGCAAAAGGCTCGACAAGAGCAAGAAACCTGGATAGCCGCGCGAACTTGTTTATTAGCCGTGCCGCAGTTGGGGGTGGGCGCGGCGACACAAACAGCGGAGGGGCCTGACCCGGGCGGGCGCGTGGAGGCGCGAACGCCAAACCCCCCTCAGCGAGCGGATTCACCATCGGAGGGGGGGGAACACCCGCGGACGTTCTGGCGGGGGCTCGCCGAGGAGGCGCGGAACGCGGCCGAATTGGCGGACCCCGTAGGGACCGATAAAAACGCCCCCCCACCTTATGTGTTTGAAAATGGCGCCGAACCGCGTGGTCCGGGCGGAAAGGAGGAGGCGGGGGGCGGAAGCGCGGTCAGCCCGCTTAACAACGCATGCGCGGGCGAGCGGGGAGACGGGGCGGCCCCCGCGGAGACGCGTAAGATCAACCAGAGCCCTCAGTTCAAATTAGGTCCTTATAGGGCAAGGACCTCCCCCAGCAGGAGGCGGGGGGACCCCAGGGAGAGGGAACGGCCCGACCCCCGCAGGAGGGGGCGGGGTCGGAGTCCGGGGAAAAGGCAGAGCAGCCCGGAAGCGTCTCTTTATTCAACTTCCGGCTCGGACTCGGGCTCGAGCTCCGAGTCCGAGATAGGATCGGAGGATTCCGATCTGGATTACGGCTTTAACAGAGAGAGAGCAGCGGCATGTAAGGTCACTAGCCACAGTGCTCCCGCTTGGGTGAAGGTGTTACCAGAGAAAAACCAAACCCCGCTCACAAATTGGCGGAAAATAAAAATGGCTTGCGCGGAATGGGCTCCGTCTGCCACTTTAGTGTTCCCGGTTCGTGTGGGGGGGGCAGGCGGAAACCAAAGGACTTATTCACCAGTCAATCCGAAAGATGTGCAGGCAATTGTTAAAGCGATTGCAGATAAGGGAATTAATTCTGCCATGGTTTGCACACTTATAGACGGCCTTTTTGGTGGGGACGACATGCTTCCCTTCGATATTAAGCAGACATGTAGAATGATATTTGATGGTGCAGGGATGATCGTGTTCAAACAAGAATGGGAGGACAATTGCATGAAACAGCTAGCCTTGGTAACAGGGGCAGACCATCCACTGCACGGTTCCAGCATACAGAGGCTTATGGGCACAGACCCCACTATGATCACCCCCCAGCAACAGGCTGAGGGCCTGCGAGCCCATGAGGTCATGACAACGACCCGAGCTGCCCGAGAAGCCATCCGTGACGCTTCTAAAGTGGTAGCCAAACCCTCTCCATGGTCTTCCATAAAACAGGGTGAGAGTGAGAGCTTCACTCAATTCGTGGATAAGCTACAGGCTGCATTAGATTCCTCTGCATTACCCTCAGAGGCAAAGGGTCCCGTGCTGGCAGAGTGCTTACGCCAGCAATGCAACTCAGCCACTAAGGACATTTTAAGATCACTGCCACAGGGGTCCAATATAGCTGCCATGATCAGACACGTTGCAAAGGAGGAACACCTAGCTCCCATCCAAGCAGCAGTTCAAACTGCAATAACCAGCGTGATGGCGTGCCTTAAGTGTGGCCAGGCAGGCCACTTGGCAGCAAACTGCCCCCAGCCAAGCCGCCTATCAGCAGCTGTTCCACCACGCCAAGCGGGAGGCAGGGGACCGTGCTGGGGGTGTGGAAGGAAGGGGCATTTAGCTAAGGAATGCAGATCCAGGCCCCAGGGAAACGGGAGAGGGAGGGGGTGGCCGGGCCGTGTTCAGCCCCCTCCCACCTGGAATATGCAGCGGCCCAGCTACAGCAACCCCCAGTGGGGCAGGGGACTCTCATACCCTATGCCCCCACAGGGAGCAGTCACCTTTGCATCCCCCCCGGCAATACAATGGCAGAGCTGTGCAGCACCCTCAATACCTTCGCACCCCCCACCACCACAAGCCGTGCCGGAGTCACAGGGCCAGCAGGGGACGCCCCAGAGCGGGATCCCTGGGTGGCCTTGGTCATGAAAATAGGGAAGGAGCCCTTGATGGTGTGGGGGACATGCCGCCTTTACGGCAGCCAAGATCCTCACGTCATAGGGCTTCAGTTTTGGGCGGACACGGGATCAGACTGCACGATTATTCCCCAAACGCATTGGCCCGGACATTGGCAATTCAAAGAAGTCCCCCCAGTGAACGGAGTGGGGGGGCAGTCCCGGGCGTGGAAAAGCACCCAGCTGGTGGCTATAACACTTCACACGAAAAAGGGACCAGAACAGACAGTAGCAATCTACCCCTACATTTTGCAGAATTCTCCACCCCTGTTAGGAAGGGATGTTCTCTCCTTGCTAGGATTTCGGATCACAAATTTATCATGAGGGCCACTGCCGTACACCCTCCGCTGCCAATCAAATTGACTTGGAAATCATCAGACCCTGTATGGGTTGAGCAGTGGCCCCTGACAGAGCCTCGAATGGCAGCTGTGGAGGATTTTATTAAGAGTTGGTTAGCTGAGAAAGGCCATACTGATTTAATGCCGCTGGTTAAGCTTGAAAGGGAGGTCAGCAGTCTCTGATTCAGTGACTGCTGACAGGCAAGAATGCCGGATGGCCTTGCTGCAACATGAGGAAAGGGAGGTGAGATTAGTCCTGAATATCTGCAGAATGTAACAGAAGAATAAGCACAAGAATGTAGAAGTAGGTGTAGTTGCTGATATGTAACTAACCAATCCTGAGCTCAACTTTTGCAATATGTATGAAGCTTATTAAGAACCATATTTAACCCGCCGTATTCGATCAATAAATCGGACTTGGATGAACCAATTGGTGTCTGGGTCTCCTTCCTCCGACAAATGGTGGAGAATGCGGGCAAAGGCAGCATTCTGAACGTTCGCTCTTTTGGATTATAAATTCGCCACGGTCGAGGAAGTTGGGTGAGAGTCCTTGCAGCCGGGACGGTGCCGGATTTTAATAGCACCCTTGAGGATTACAATGGTATCTCAAGTCTCTACATGTCGCAGGAGCCTGGAAGAGCTGCAACAGCGCGCGCTGATATATAGGTATGGATAGGCAAGCGACATACGACCTATTCTCCTCATATTTAGAAAAGCGAGGAGTAAAAGGGGTAGATTTAAAAAAGGAGTTACCAGGGTTATTAGCTTATGGTCATTCTAAAGGGATTTTTGCTAACCCACATACAGTTCATGAGATAGCAGAGTGGAAAAAGTTTGGGGATATCCTGTGGGATGCAGTGTTAGATGATGATAAGTCAGCAAAGAAATTTGGCAAGTTATGGCGGGTGGTGTATAATACGTTGCTTCAGCAGGTTTCTGAGAGAAAGGCAGCAGAAAGGGCAACAGAAGCTTATAAGAAGAATATAGGGTATGGTCGTGAGGATGATCCCCTGGCACCTTCTGTAACTCAGATACTTATGCCTAAGAGTCCCCAGCAGAGTGGTGTGCAGGATTTTCCTATAAATAGTGTGGAACCGTCTGCACCTTTACTGTTGGGGGAGGAGGGCAGGCTGGATGGTGGAGGTAAGAGCTCGCCTCCGCCGCCAGCTTCAGGCAGGTTGGATGGTGGGGGTGGGAGCAAGCCAGCTTCACCTCCGTCTCCAGCTTTGCCTCCGCCACTTCCCCCGCGAGAGTCGGCTTCGGTGGGGGGGGGGGCCGCTTCCCCCGCGCGAGCCAGCTCCGGCTTCACCCTCGGCTTCGGTGGGGGGGGGGCCGCTTCCCCCGCGTGAGCCGGCTCCGGTTTCACCCTCGACTTCGGTAGGGGGGGGGCCGCTTCCCCCGCGCGAGCCAGCTCCGGTTTCACCGGCTTTGCCTCCGCCGCTTCCCCAGTATGAGTCAGCTCCGGCGGGGGGGCTGAATCCCCCGCCGGAAACCTTGGTCTCGGTACCGAAATGCCAGCAGCATAGCACCCTTAAAGAGTCAGATCCTATCCCGGGGGCACACAGTGACCTATGGGGGGAGATGGCTAAGCAGAGAAGGGAAGCTTGGGCTGCTGTGGCAAAAGAAGTAATGCAAATGGGGGATGGCGAGGCGATGGAAGTAGTCTCTAGTCTTGCATGTCCGGTTACATATACACCACAATATGATGCACAGGGGAACCTTACGCATAATATAGCAGCCTATGAGCCCTTAGACTGGAAGCTGCTAGCTCAGTTACGTTCTACAGTTAGTCAGTTTGGAGTAAAAAGTGAACCTGTTAGGCAAATGTTAGATTATCTTTTTAATACTCAGATTTTATGCCCAAATGATTTAAGAGGAATAGTTCGGTTGATATTTACTCAGCATCAGCAGTTACTGTTTAATGCACATTGGCACGCTTTGGTAAATGAGTCAGTTGCTGTACAGCGAGCTCAAGGAGATCCATTACATGGAGTGACAGGAGCTGAGCTTATGGGCTTAGGGGCATTTTTGCGTACAGAGGCACAGATGATATCGGGAGCAGATAAGCTTAGAGAGTCTATGCGGTTAGTGCGTGCTGCAATAGATATGGTTAAAGAACCAGGAGGGTTACCGACTTATATGGGCATTAAACAAGGTAGAGAAGAATCATTTGGGAATTTTATAGACAGGGCAGCTACTGCTATAGATCGGGCTGGTGTCGCAGACTACATGAAGGGGCGCTATTGAAGCAGTGTGCTCTTCAAAATAGCAATCCAGCAACACAAAGAGTGTTAGCTACTTTGGGGGCAAATTGGACCATTGAGGAAGCATTAGAGCGAATGGCATTAATGCCAACAGCTTCATAGGCATTTATAGTAGATGCAATAAAGGAGCTAGGGTTAGGATTACAAAAGCAAGCAGAGTCTACTCAAAGTCAGGTGTTAGCTGCTCTTGCTCCTCTCCGAAATGGCTCACTGGCGGTCACGCAGAGCTCGAGACCATTCCTCAAGTGCTACAGATGCGGCAGTGAGGGACACACACGACAAACATGTCAAGCAACCGGGATATGGTGTCACAACTGCCGATCCAGTTCCCACAACTCTACAGCTTGTAGGCGCCGGTCGGGAAACTATCCCAGGAGCGCGCAGCAGGCGAGCCACGCCCAGACACAAGTAGCCGCCGTGACATCGGAAACACCAGCTGCCGACGCAACATCGCTGCCACCCCCTGTCTGCAACCAGCCACAGAAGGCAGCCTCGGCTTGGACTTATCAGCAGCAGTAGACGTCACATTAATGACGAATCGGCCTGAGAGGATACCAACTGGAGTAAAGGGTCCTCTCATTTTGAATGAACAAAAATGTGGAGCATTGTTATTAGGACGTTCTTCAATAACTATGCTGGGATTATTTGTATTGCCTGGTGTTATCGATGCGGATTATACAGGGGAAATACAAATTATGGTTTACACCCTTTATCCTCCTATTAAAATAACAAAAGGACAACGCATTGCACAATTAATACCACTATGTCAAATGACATCTGGTATACCATCATTTACTGGACAAACGCGGGATGAAAAGGGTTTTGGCTCTACTGGTGTTACACTTTTAACTGTGGATTTACAAAATAGACCAAAACAAAAGGTGGAAATTACCCATGGACATCAAAGCATAACCCTTTATGGATTATTGGATACAGGAGCAGATACCAGCATTATCTCTCCAGAAGCATGGCCACAACATTGGCCTCTGTTCCCATCATCAAATATGCTCACCGTAGTAGGAGGATTTACATTAGCAAGTAGATCACCACTTTTGTTAGTGTGTATTGATGATCAACAAGTATCTGCTGTGTTTTCAGTTGTTCAATTACCACCTACAGTTTCTTGTTTAATTGGAAGGGATATTTTAACACAATTGGGAGTGGTGTTTACTAATCATCACCCTTTGGGGTAATTGCCATTGCTTGGACTTTCCCCATTCCACTCACCTGGAAAACGGATACACCGGTGATGGTTAAGCAATGGCCATTAAAAGGGGAGAGTCTTATGCATGCCCATGAATTGGTAAAGGAACAATATTCACAGGGACACTTACGACTTTCTACGAGCCCTTGGAATACACCTATTTTTGTTATCAAGAAGAAATCAGGGAAATATCGTTTGATACATGATTTACGGGCTGTAAATGAACAGATGGAATCAATGGGGGCCTTACAGCCTGGTCTTCCAAATCCAGCTATGATCCCAGAACACTGGCCACTTTTAATTATTGATCTAAAGGATTGTTTTTTCACTATTGGGCTGCATCCTGATGATATGAAGAGATTTGCTTTTACTTTACCGGCAATAAATCGTGGAGAGCCAGATAAAAGATTTGAATGGACGACTCTTCCACAAGGCATGCGTAATTCCCCGATGTTGTGTCAGCTTTATGTTGATGCTGCATTACAGCCACTACGTCGTAAGTGGCCAGCAACTATAATATATCATTACATGGACGACATTTTGTTTGCCCAGCAACAACCATTCTCCTCTCTGCAGATTGACAGTATTAGAGATACTCTTTCAGCATATTCGCTTGTTATTGCTGCTGAGAAAATTCAGACCACCACACCGTGGAAATATCTGGGATGGACTTTAACAGATCAAAAAGTAATACCTCAAAAATTGGAATTACAATTGGACATTAAAACTTTGCATGATGCACAGAAGTTGCTGGGAGATTTACAGTGGTTAAAACCTATTGTGGGAATACCAAATCATTTATTAGAAACCCTGCGGCCTTTGTTAAAGGGTATTGATCCTACTACTCCTGTACACCTGACAAAGGAGCACTATCTTGCCTTGCAACAAATTAGTAATTGTGTACAACAGGGATATGTGTCTCGTCGACAACTCGACTGCCCTATTGACCTTACTATTTGGAATAGTCCTTGCCATTTGCTTGGTGCTCTCTCTCAACAACAGGAGAAAACGGGGGAGATACGAGTTCTGGAATGGTTGTCACCATCACTACAACATAAGAGAACAATATTCTCAAAAATTGAACAATTGGCTGTGTTAGTCAAAAAAGGGCGTCTCAGAATTATTGAAGTGGATGGTCGAGAACCTGCTACCATTAGATTGCCTATGGAGAAAGAGACTTTAGACTGGTACTTGATTAATTCAAAGAACTTGCAGGAAGCATTATTAGCATCACCTGCTAAAGTAGAAACCAGCAAATTAGTGCCTAAAGTTTTGCAATGGATGACAGAATGGAACTGGATTACTCGACCATTGAGGGAAGAACGCCCTATAGAAGGAGCTATTACAGCTTTTACAGATGCGGGAAAGAAATCAAGGCGTGCTGCTGTCACCTGGCAAGAAAAAGGACAATGGAAGCATCAACTTCTTACAGCAGATCCTGCAGATAGTTTACAAACTTTGGAATTGTTGGCAGTAGTATGGGCAGTGTCTAATTTACAGGAGCCTTTAAATGTGGTCACAGACTCTATGTATGTTGCCAGAGTAGCCAGACGAATAGAGGAAGCAGCAATTAAGGAAGTGAATAATAAACGATTGTATGAACTATTGATACAATTAAGGAAAGCTTTACGAGAAAGAAGTGCAGCGTATTCTGTGATTCATATTAGGAGCCATAAATGGTCTGAAGGTTTAGGAGAAGGGAATGAACGTGCAGACAAATTGGTTACTTTACCCATTGATAACTCTTGTCCTATTGACAAGCATACATTGGCCAGAGAAGCACATAGCAGATATCATCAAAATGCAAGAGGGCTTGCAAAACATTTTGAACTGAGTTTATCAGAAGCTAAAGCCATTGTTAGAGCATGTCCAATATGTAGTTATCATAATGAAGGAATAGGTTTAGGCGTGGGAGTTAATCCTCGAGGTTTGGAAATAAATGAAAAATGGCAAATGGATGTTACACAGGTACCTAGATTTGGTAAAGTTAAGTACGTGCATGTCACTGTAGATACATATATTCACTACATATGGGCTACGGCTCAGGCAGGACAAAAAGCTACACATGTTATTAGGCACCTGTTAAGTTGCTTTGCTGTTATGGGAGTTCCAAGAAGCATCAAAACAGATAATGGTCGAGCTTATGTGTGTGCTAGGGTCCAGAAATTCTTAAATCGGTGGTCCATTAAGCATGTGACAGGTATTCCACACTCTTCTACTGGACAGGCAATAGTGGAAAGAGCAAACGGTACCCTTAAACGGTATATTGAGAAGCATCAAGACTTAACAGACCCACAATCATGTTTGGCCAAGGTTCTGTATGTGATCAATCATTTATGTATTTTTGGAGAAGATGATACCCCTCCTGTGATTAAACATCATCCAAGGTCAGGTCAGAAAAATACTGAGGAGACAGAGGTCTGGGTTAGGTATAAGAACCCGAGTACAGGATTATGGGAAAAACCTGCGAAAGTATTATATTGGGGTCGGGGGTATCTTTGTGTTTCTTCACCTACAGGACCTTTGTGGGTGCCTGCTAAGTGGACTAAACCTGTTTTTGATGCAGCCTCTAGTGGATCGCCTCACAGAGGAGGACAGGGAGCGACTGAGGGAGAAACTGCCTCTAGTCCTACAACCGCTGCTGCTACAGCTGAAGGGACACTCGAAAGTGTTGGACAGAGCACTGACATGTCACTATCGGACGGCCCAGGAGTTGATTGGTTTTACTGACTCATTATCAACTTTTCGTTTAACAAATCCAGCAAAGGAACATTGCCTTGACTGTTATGATCCACATTGTGCTGCCTGGATAGCTCTACGTTGTGGGGGCTGTGATAATACTTTTTGGATAGAACAATCATTATTACGGGATTTATGGTGTCATACTTGCGAGCACGAGCACACGTGGGGTAAAAACTGGCAAGATGAATTAAGGAGACAAACGGGACTAAATGCGTATGTCGCTTTAAATCTTTATGAGTCTCCTGAACAAAAAATTCTTGCTTATTATCGTTGGGAAGTACAATGTGTTGTAAGTAGAATTAAGGTTCAAAGTAAATCACGTATAATCTCTGTAAGGTGTAGAAAATTAGTACCTTTAACACAACGTTCTATTGTAGGGCCCTTCAGGGGGAATCCTGAAAGAGCATTAGATCATTGCATTGAAAAATTACAAAAATTAAGTTTGAAAGTGACGGGACCAGTGAAATTAGGAGCAGCAAAACTGAAAACTGATAAGAAAAAGAAGGCTAGAAAGGGAGCAACCTCTTCTAAATAAGGCTAATTAGTTTTCTATGATTAGGACAATTTTACATTTGTGGGACCCTCGGGAGGATACAGTTATTGAAGAAGATAACGAGCAGGAACAACGATTACGAAATAAAATACGCCTTGCGCTAAAGAAAGAGCTTGAACTATTAGCCTTATATAGTAAGAAAGGTGAAGAGGCTTTGCAATCACCACCATTAAATTGGTTGCATTGGGTCGAAGAGACAGATTTTTATACTGGTCCCTACTTACATTCACTTCCTTGTTATGTTTGCAAAAGGGATGCTGATAAGTGCTATGCATGGATAGCTTTGCTTTGTGCAGGTTGTAATAAGATTTATTGGTACTCACAAAAGACAATAGCAAATTTATGGTGTGGACCTTGTTTCGGGAAGTGGATTCAAGATTTTGTCTGGGTTAGAGCTCTTGAACAAAATACTGGTCTGCCAGGAAGGGCAGGATTGGAGCTTTTTGAGAGTGCAGAACAAGTGGTTATAGCATATATTAGATGGAAGTTGCAGCAAGCACTTAGAGAGCTTGAAGTTACTAGTGCCTCACGCATTATAGCAGAAAGCTGATTTGCCTTTAAACTTGCCATATGCTATACCTGTGAGCAAGGATGCTGATTTGGGGTTAGATCAGTGTATTCAAAGACTGACTCAGGTCCATTTTAATCAGCCTAACAAGTCAAGTAAAAGACAGCAGAGGAAGAAAAAACAGGCAAAAAGGAAAGAAAAATGAAGTTTGTTTTTATTATACTGCTTAACGCTGTAGCAGTTAAAGCAGTAGGAATAACACACTTCAGTCAGCCAAGAGAAAATCTATGGGTAACACTTGCTAATCAAATTAATCAATCATCACTTTGTCTTGGTCTTGGAGGGGTTACTAATCCATTTCGAACATGCTTGGTAGGACTTCCAGTGTGGTCTCCTGGAGAATTTTGCAGTTTAATAAATAATCGAACCTTATGCATGCGTAACATGTCTAACATCACATTGCCAGCACAGCAAGGATATACTGCAGGTCAGAGTGATGGCTATCGCCAATGTTTACTAATCCAATCACTTAACACTTCCTTGCGTTCTCCTCCTGAAGAATTAGATCTTTTTGGAAGTGCAAATGCCAGTATGTCTAACACCACAGCTGGCGGATGGTTTAGTTTCAAACCCTTGGATGTCCAGAATTTAAATCAACCTAAAGACACATGGGCCACCTTGGATTCATCCCTGAATTTGAGTGAATTCTCTCCACAGCATTACAGTCAATGTAACGGCACAAACATTACGGCACCAATGAAATTACCTACAGGAATATTTCTAATTTGTGGAGACAGGGCGTGGAATGGTGTACCAGCTAAGCCACAGGGTGGACCCTGTTATTTGGGAAAATTGTCCTTGTTTCACCCTAATGTATCCTTGCTAATGCAGCTCAGTCAAACATCAAACAGGAAAAAGCGTAGTATACATGACTTGGACTGCAGCCAGATTGGAGATCCAAAGTTTTGGGGTACATTCAGACAAGTAGTAGTTTCAACTATCTTACCAGGAGGATCTGCCAATAAGGCTATGAATTTAGCAAAACAATTAGGGTGCTGGACAAGAAATGAGCTGAACCAGACATCCCAAATTCTGGACATGATGACTGCAGATGTGCAAAGTGTTAACCATGCTGTTTTACAAAATAGAGCTGCTGTAGACTTTTTGCTCTTAGCACAAGGGCATGGATGTGAAGAATTTGAGGGAATGTGTTGTATGAATTTGTCTGATCATTCGGTGTCCATTCATACTAAGATAAAAGAACTACAACAGGGACTTCACAATCTTAAAGAAGAAGAAGGTCTAGGAATTGACGAATGGCTTAAAGGCTTAGGGCTTGGACCATGGCTAAGGAACATTGTGACATATGCTATCGGCTTACTGGGTGTAATCTTAATGTTTTTGCTTATTTTGCCTTGTATTTTTACTTGTATTCAAAACATGGTTAGCCGTATGATAGCAAAAACCTGGCAAACTAATCTCCTTGCTCAAGAAGAAAGCGGGGGAAATGTGGAGGATTTTATTAAGAGTTGGTTAGCTGAGAAAGGCCATACTGATTTAATGCCGCTGGTTAAGCTTGAAAGGGAGGTCAGCAGTCTCTGATTCAGTGACTGCTGACAGGCAAGAATGCCGGATGGCCTTGCTGCAACATGAGGAAAGGGAGGTGAGATTAGTCCTGAATATCTGCAGAATGTAACAGAAGAATAAGCATAAGAATGTAGAAGTAGGTGTAGTTGCTGATATGTAACTAACCAATCCTGAGCTCAACTTTTGCAATATGTATGAAGCTTATTAAGAACCATATTTAACCCGCCGTATTCGATCAATAAATCGGACTTGGATGAACCAATTGGTGTCTGGGTCTCCTTCCTCCGACAGAGTTCATTGCAGTATCTGTCACATGGTTCTATTTTTTTGGTCTTTAGAGCTGACTGCTGTTAAGGGAGGATGGACTGGTGGGCAATGCATAATGAAGTAGCTCTGTAAAAAAAAATAGATTTTTTTCCCTTTTTAAAATTTATTTCTTTTCTGACTCTATTTAGCTTTATTGTTTCAGTGACAGGATCCCTTTTGGAGGCTGTAGGTCATGAATAACCTCAGGATCTCCTGTCATTGGGCATGTTTCCAATAAAGCCTCAAAGCAGTAACAAAGGCCATGACAAATCCACTGTCTATGGTGAATCCTCCATGCTGTCAGCCTTATCATCGTTCTGAGCTGGGCACAACACCTGTCACGTGTTTCTGACATTGAATACAAAATTTGACTCAGTGTGGCACACACTGTTTCCACTTGAAACGGTTAAGGATATTTCAGGGTGTCTTAGATAAAGTGCCTATCAAAAATCTCCCTGAAGCACGAGTTCAAAGAATGAATGATCTGGACAACAAGTATTGGGCTTTTGATGAGCCAATTATAAAGAAAATATCTCCTTTTTTAAAGAGCTGTTTGAGGACATTAAAAATGAGTGAGTTGAGGAGGAGGAATATCTGACCTCCACCACCTTTTCTTTTTTCTTTTAGAAGTATAAGCACAGTGCAAACAAAACTTTCGAAAGGCAAGCCTGACTTCCAGTATAGATTTTTACATCATTCTATGGCTCTTTAGAAACTTAACATCTCTATTTGGAGGTGGAAGCTGTAGATGATTTGCATCACCTGATGTGCTGATAGGAGCCTGGGCATTAAGTAACAGTAAGGTCCAGTTTTGGTGCTTTGAACTGCCATCCATCTTGTTTTCTAAAAGTTAATTCACCTGTTGTGATTAGACAAAGCTAGCATGCAAGTAGTTAGATTATTGTAAAATATTGTTTGGTGTTCACTTTTGAGGTTTTTCTAGTTGCTTATGGAAAACTTCATTAATTTTCTCATTCATCTAGTGCTTTATTGCTTATTAAGAGCTTCCATGAAAAACTCGGTCTTAGCAGAAATCAACAACCAGATGTTTATAATCACCAGACTGAGTAATACCAGGTTTCTTCCTGTTATATTTCACTTTGATTAAGATTTCCTGGAAGAGTGTGTGGGAAAAGTCCTGTATGCATGTTCATTAGCTATTGAAAATCCAGTTCCTACAGCTGAATTACCATGGCTTTGGCCATGTTCAGCTAAATCTCAGGAAGAACAACACTGCCAAGTCTAAAATGTAGATAAGAAAGAAGCAGGAAATGAGAGTAAGAGGGCAGTAGTAGCATACAACAGCGAGTTAAAGCTATCAAACATGAAATTTCTTCTAGAAGTTACTGGCCTCTAAACCAGTGTTCTTCTCAGAGTGATATAACTTGGACAGGGAGGGCTCATAACTTCCTGTCTGCAGTCCCAGCAACCTACAGACTGTCCAAAGGTGGGAGGGGGCACACAAGGATGAAGCAACCAGCTGCTCTTCCAGACAAGGTGGTTTTGTGATAGCAGATCCTGCATTCCTTCAGGAGAAAGGTGACGGAGTGTCAGGCTATAGCTCTGGCTGCCTTGTAAAGGAAGCAGCTAAATACATTTCTAGGTTTATCTTTCCTCTCATTTTAGACTCCCTTGATCCCTTCATAAACTTAGTTTCCTATTGTAGGAATGCTCTCTGGCTCAGATAATCATCTTTTCTTGTCCAGCAGCCTGGTTTCAGGTTTTTTTTCCCTGAGTCCCATCCTTTGGGATGGAACACTGGCTCAGGGCCAGCCACCATCTCTGGGGGCTAGCCTAGTGCTTAAGATGTACATGACATGAGAGAATTCAGCATTCAATCTCCACATTATCTTTTTCCATTTTTTATTATGATGCATTCATAAGGTGACCAGGCACATTCTGTTATACAATTGTGCTTTCAAATAATTAGGGTCCTATTCAGCTTCAGACACTGGATCTGAATTTTTCTATCTCAGGTTCTTTAGGGAAGGAATCTAAAATCATATTGGATACCAAAATAAAAGGAGAGATGTAATTGTGTGTCATCATCAGCCCCCGTATTTTATAACCATAATTTGAGGAACTGTCTTTGATGTATGGGGGTTTTCTCCCTTCAGCCTGCTGCTTTTTCTTTTTCCAATGAGCATTTCCCTGTTTCTTACTCTCTTGCAGTAACATCTTAGTGTGTGGTATTTTTATAGAAACTCTTCTGACAGTGGCTTTTCTCAGCTTAGTTTTAGCAGTAGTTTCTACTTGTTGCTTTCTGTGGCAGCTCTGGTTTGGTGAGTGACATTTTGTAAGCGTGTCCTTACCATTACAGCAGCCACTGGTGACCTTTCACTGGAATCCCTGGCAGCAACAAGTTGTTTCTCAGTATTAACCTGCAATACAAGTCCTGGTAGCTGTTTGCAGTGCAGTGACCAGAGGAGTTTCCATTTGGATCATTATGTACCTATTATGTATTTCCTACTTTCATGATGTTGTCTGCAGTCAGCTGGAACTAAACCCAGGAATGGAGACAGCAGTATTATATTGCTATCCTATTCTCTAGATCATCCAGAGATAAAGCTGGGAGATAGTTTGGGGAATTTGCATTCTTAGTAGTGGAGGTCTCTGCTATAATTTGTATGAATAGAAAGCACATGTTTGTAAGGAAGTTAATGCAAAGGAAATGTTGGAGTCCTGCCAAAGTGCACAGCCCGCTCCACAGCTGACTCCTAATGATAGAACAGTTAAAGTAGTTTCTGCAGCCCTGGGACTTAGTGGTGCTGCAGTTGTCCTGTGGGTCTAACCAAACCCCTAATGCCACAATCCCTGGGCACTGGTTTGGCTGTGCATCTGCAGTGCTGTTCCCGTGCCCTGGTCTGGGTTTACTTCCCTGCCAGCCTGTCTCCTCTCCCCAGCCTGCAAGTTGCCATGTGTGTGCTGTCTTCCAGCAGTGGGAAAAGCCCTTGGCTTTTCTGCTCTGTTGGAGATGCTCCTAATGCCCCAGGAAGGTGCCAGAGCGCGTTTCTGCCTCTGCAGAGTCTTGTGATTCCAGACAAGGCTTAGCCAAGATCTACAGTCCCTTAGACCACGGAGATCAGCGCGTGGGAAGGGAATCACTGCTCCCTCTCTCTTCTGTTAAGGGATGACATCCTTTGGTATGTGAACCAGCCTCTTTTGTTAGGTTGCCTCTTGCTGAGGGAGACAATGCCTCTGTGTGTGCTGCTCAGGAACTTCACTTACTGCTCCGTGAAATTGTTGTGTAGTACATAGATAAGAAACCTTCCTTTCTGTCCCTCTCATTCATCCTATGGGTTTTCTGATGTATCATCAGCTTTAATTTCATGCTACAGCCTCCCCTTGGCTGCACGTCTCCTTACCCTTGTGGGAACACTGTAATGTGTGAGCCTTCTTATCCCACATTTCAGTTTAGCTGAACTCAGTCCTTGTGCCCAAAGAGGATATGTACACATTGCTGTTCCTTCCCCTCACACCGAGAGCTAGCATGTGCCCTTTGCTTTCTAGAGAAAGACAGGCTAAAAAGGCATCATATTATCTGCAATAGATCACTGAGATACACCTGACTTTAAAAAATATATATATTTACTCTTCAGCCCCTCTCCACTCAGCATTTTTCCGATTTGAGGAACTTGTTTAGATTACTGAAACATTGAAAAGACTGAGGTGCAATCTGATCACACAGTCATGTATTTTATAAAACCCCGTTGTAGGATCATCTGGTTAATAGTTTGTGTCCTGGGTGAACTGAAAATCTGATGAAAATACATAATTCCTGTCAAAATAGTGTTGGCTTTTATATTTGATTTGCAACCATCGTTCCAAAGTTGGTGGTTTTTTAATTTAAATTCCTTTATAATTCTTTCATAACTGTTGATAGCAGAGCATCTACAGAATACAAAGTAATCAGCTCAGAAAGGTTTGCAGCTTCCAACAAACTGCCTTGTGGTGTGTAGTAAGTAAAATATGTGAGGGTCCAGAGTAGTTTGTTGTGGAGTGTTTTTCACATGGTTTTGGTTTGGTTTCTTTAGGGTTTTAGCTCATGGTGTTTAACCAAGACTGGCATGGTCTCTGTTCTAAGTTTATTTCTCCTAAATGGTTGTTACATTGAAAGCCTCAGGAAAGCAAATGAAAATGGGTAAACTGGCACTGTGGCAGAGGCATTATTGGCTGGTTTTGAAGTGATCAAAGTAGCATCAGGCAGAGGCAAGCAGCTACAACAATATCTCATTCTCAAAGATCCATTAAATTATTCTTAAAATCCACAAGAGACTGCTTTGATAATATTGGCTATAACTGGTTTGAGTATTTATTCCACTTGCACTTTTTAAAGTCAAATGTTTTTTGATTTAAAAAGCTTATAATTGACAACCAAAGGGCAAGAGAAAGAAATGCTCTTGGATCTCTTTCAATTTTAAAGTGGGAGAAAACTAGTACAGAGGTGCCAAGTCCTTTATGACATCATAGTCCTTCCTTTGTTTGAAATTTCATTTGAATCTACTTTTTCTTTAAAAGGGCCTCTTCTCATAGACTGTTTTGCTTTAAATAAGAGTCCTGTTGCTGTACTTGAGTGTGCAATAGCAAAGCTTGTAAATAATGTTCATTACCTTACTGACATTCACTTTTCTGCATAGTACTAATTCTGTTTTCACACTCCTCCTTGCTACTTGGGTTCATGCTGACATAGCAAATGCAGCAATGCTGGCTGCACAATTCAAGGCTCTCTGCCTTCTGGACACTGCTGAACTGGTGTTTAAGCTTTTGAGTGCTGATGGATAATCTTCCCTCAACATCATCCTGAATAAAATCCTCTCTGGCTTTCCTGCTGTGTGGTAGCCTCAGGGAGAAGGCTGCTCCCTATGTCACCTTTCTCTGTAAAAATTTGCTATCACAGTGATATTATCAGCAAATTTGTAGATAACCACATTAAAGTTAGTTTGACGTTCATTTGCCGTGTGAAGACGCTTTTTGAATTTATTTTTCAAGTAATTTGGCACATATCAGACGACTATGATGCTGTTTATTTTCTCTCCTGTGCCGTGCAAGGAGCCCAAGATGTGCTGCCAGATTTATTATCTTCATGTGATGATCTTTGTTTGTAAATGAAAATTTTGGTGGGATAGAAGCTCTAGGAAAATGTAGGCATTTCATACAATGTGATCAAGCTCTTGTTCTTGGTTTTCAGAGAAACTTGAGTGCAGTAACATTTTTCAAATCAGACACATTTTCTTACTTTTACACCAAGGGTATTCACTGGCAAGACAATGCTGGGTACAGTAGTGTAGAAAAGTATTTGTAGGCTTAGCAGACTATTTAAAAATCTTTTTGTGACAGATGTATCTCAAATTTTATATTTTCTATCCTAAAGGCAATCGTTCTTCCTGCTGTCACAAAGCATCTTCTTTGGTGCAGCACAATAGGGATTAAAAAAACCTCATTTCAGTCTTAACTTAATTCCAATCTGAAAAACTTGCAATGAGGTGGTAATGAACTTGAACTTAGTACAGATTACCTCCTGCATGCTTACACAGATGTTCAAACACAAGACAGATATTTTTGAGACATAGTTCTCTTCTGAGAGTGTTTCTCTCTTGAGCAGATTAAACCCTGACATTTTCTGCTTTGCTTGTTGTTGCAGCGAATACGGTAACACCGTTTGGAGTTCACCTCCTAGGTTTGAATTAGGTCTACATAAATTCATACCCAGAAGAAGTATGGCTCATGATTATCAGGATGAGATCCTTGTAGCAAATAATAGGTTGTTGAGATGAAGAGGCTGATCCTCTGATCAGACCAATCAAAGCCATTTGGAATGCAAAACTCTATGCTAATGTGTAACCCGATGGAATAATGTGTCCACACTGGGCTAGGAAAAGTCTAAAAGCCTTTCTTCAGACAGGACCTACACCTGGTACTACTGTGGGCTGCTTTATGCAAATACTACAGCTTCGTTATTATTGCACCACAAAATGCATTAGGCATCCAATTTCCTTTGTAAATGAAGCAATACATTACTTCAATAGCTACTTTTGAAGCTTTCTGCAACTTAAACCACAGATGTTAAAACTATTGGAATTAAATGAACCCCCTCTGAATTGTAATCCTTGAATAAACTAGAAGGGGTTTTTTAATTATAAGTTTTATTAAATTAAAAATATACTACAATGGAGTGGAAAAAGTCAAATGATCTTATATGGCAAAAATAAAAACTTGAAGCTCGCTATCCATACTCCATTGGGTATGGAATGCCAAAAGAGAAATAATACATTTCATCTTGTTGCAAAGCCTAATGTTCGTACCACATCATAATGTAGCCCAAACCTGACAATTCCTGGCTCATAAATCTCTTGGTTTTTCTTTTATTTACACTACAGACAAAAATCAAGTCTGTCCTTCAAAAGTACTCTGTCGTCAAGTGAGCTTGAAAGTTTATGTTGTTATCCATCATGTTTGACTATGTTTATGGTGCTGGAGATAAAATCTAGGCTTGTGAGCTTCATATTTTAGGGGATACAGTGGCAGTGCAAGTATGGACTTGAGATTATGAAGCTCTTTGAAGATGAGAGGGAAAAAACATTTGGGCGATTGGCATTGGAGAAGTTATTTCCAAAGACCACTGAATTCAGTGCAACACTTATAATCAAGCTATTTCTATCATAAAACTTTAGATAGCTATTGTATCCCAGCTAAGGACTCAGGTTCCCAATACTGTCCTGGGGAGGATGGTTAGTAGCCTGATTTAGGGGCCCTGAATCATCCTGGGGATGCTCTGTAGAACTAGAGGAAGCCTGGGCTGTTAAATTTGGCACCCAAAGACTTGCCACTCATGGTTAGGGAATGTTGCCTTTTAAAGGAGTTGGATCAGGTCTCAGAAGTGTATTCTGTAGTTGTCATGGTAAATACCTGAAGGTGAAATAAAGGTATGAGGGCAAAACTTAGCTTGAGGAAAATTTTGCTGACATCAGAACCTGATGGGCTTTTAAACATATGCTTGTCACTAGACACTAATTTATTTATTATCATGAGGTCAAGGAAGCCAGGAGTTATTAGAAAGAAGAAATGGGTAAGAAACGAAATGTGTACTGTTAAGTTACTCTTTAAACTTTAGCTGCTACAAGATATAGGCTGCTTGTTTGCTCAATTCATATGATAACTACTGCATGCTTTGCAATAAGGGTAGAAGTCCACTTTGGTTACTTTCCTTGTTTACATAGAGAGCAGTAGCCATCAAGTGATGTAGTTATAGTGCCCTTATGCTAAATTCTTGTTTATTTTCATAGAAAAACTTTATTTGATAACTCTTCCAGACAAAGTTATTTTAGCTTGCATAACTTCAGCAACATTACAAATTCTGCAGATATTTAGCCATTTTGAGTAGATACATGTGCAGAAGTTATACTTCTATACTGAAGAACACTTTTTCAGTATTTCGTTAGATGTTGCTCTAGTTTTTCTACCATTGTGATTTGATGTGTTTATTTTTGAAAAAGAACTTATAATCAGTGTTCCTTAATAAAAATATGCAGCTAATAATTTGAATGAATGGGAGGGTGAGGAAGCTTTCTAAATAAAGTATGTCCTGTTTATGGAAGCAAGTGTTTGGTAGAGAGCTCTTTCCTTGCCCTCAGGTTGTCTGTTGCTTCTTCGGTTGTTGAATTCCTCTGCACTCGAGAGAACATTATTGGTCAAATCTAAACCCATTACTTTTCCATTGAAATTTCCATTATCTGTGAGCAATTCCATCTTGGGGAGGATTATAATATTTTTCATATTCTGTAGTGTTCTGCATGTGCTTCATTACTGTGCACCATACATGGGAAAATGTCATTTATTATTTCATACATCAAAATACTCTGTCTGCATTGATGAGCCTTCTTGTCTGACAAGTGCAGCTGCTGGCCTGCACTCACATATCTTTAGCTTTATTTGAATCTCATATCTGCCATCATTAGCTATTCATGCAAGCAGGAAAAGCAAAGGAAATAGTTCAAGGAATCCAGAGTGCTTGCTTTAACCAACTCCAGTGTTCTAAGAGAGTAGCAAGGATATTATGAACAACAAAGAGAGCGCAAGCCCTGTCCCATGTGTACATTAATGAGATAACAAAAGATGCCTGTAGCTCTGCAAAGATAATTTTTTTTAAATTGCTTTTGCTGTTTAATTGCAGCTTTTGTGTTTTATAGATTTTATTTAAGCTATCAGTAGCTGTACATTAATAGTGCATTTAACACAGAATTGAATACTAATAAAAAGGGACAAGTGGACTAATTTCCATGTGTAAACCAGGCTCTGACAAGATGATGTTAACTGATAATAAGTTTTTAATAAAGGGTAATTGAGAATAAAGCTATAAGAATTGTTGAGATCTTTAAAAAATAACCAAACCGAAATTGTTTAGTTACCAGAAGCCTGTAAGTGCTGTCCAACAGACATAGAAGCTCAGGATTATCCAAAAACCAGGGACAGAATCAGCCTGCTCAGATGTTTTTGGAGGGTGGCTGCCCTTTTTCATAGTCCCCTGGCCACGAGCAAGTGCTAGAGAGGACTGTGAGTGCTGACATCCCTCACTCACCTGGAAAGGCAGCATTATTCCTAATGAGGTTAATGTGGAGTGAGTTGCAATATAATTGAAGGACATTAGCATTTATTAGAAATTGTAAAGAAAGCGGAATTCCTTAAGGCCTGACATTACAGGCATTTGGAGAGGATGAAATGTTTCTCATTAACAACCTGTGTGCTTTTTGGCTGCACTGTAGGTTTTTCTGTATGAACACCTGGCCTCTGGCTCATATTTATTTGATCCAAACACCTGAAGCATATGAATAAGTGTTATTGGTTTTCCTAGTGACTGAAGAAGGCATGGCCAGAAACATAAGCATACCAGAATATATGAATGTAATACAAATGTAATAAGAATGTAATCTTATATACGTATAAGAATATAGTTGAGAACTGTATTCTTATAAAGAGAGTGTAAAATCAGAGGCACTGGCATTGCCTCCAGCACAACCTCAATCTGTGTAGTCTAATATTTTGTAGTTATTTCAAAATACAGGGTTTTTCTGGAAAATTGGAGCAGTGTTTAGCTAAAGTCGGAGCACCGTGAGATGATGAAACTCTGAAATGTACCTTGAGCTGTTTTCCTTCCAGTGCACATAATAAGCAGTGCATATAATAGAGTAGGAAAATGCACTGCAGACAAAGGTCACTCTCCACCATCCCAGTGAGACATTTGTACCCACTTGCTACCTTCTGTGTCCCATCCTGGGGAAGGAAGGAAGGAAGGAATACTCCAACATTGCTATTGGCATGCTGCTTCTTCAGAAGAAAATAATAATGGATGAATGTTTCCCACAAAATCTTGGATGGTTCCTTTTTTTTTTTTTTTAATGTTTTGGATTTCTCACAGGAAAACACCCTCTTTTCCCCGTGATTGCAATTGCCACCAAATGTGGAAAGCCCCATTGCTGTTCTGCTTGGCAGTTGCATATGTGGCTTGCTAAACATGTGCTTGGGAACATTCATACTTAAAATATCTCAAACCCAGAGACTCCAAAGTTTCAGGAATTGGCAGGTTCTGTAGAAGGTCCCAAGGCATTGTAGTTTAAACTCTGGTGATAATGTTTCAGCACCACTGGTCATGCGCTTGAGGGAACACAGTCTGCAACGCAGGAAAGACTGACTTTATAAGAAACTTCATATGTATCTGATAGTTCAGTCCAGGTCAGGAAATAAATGGCCATTTTTTTCATCTGTCAGAGACTTAGCTCATGGTTAAGTGCTGCTGACAGTGCAGTGAACTCCTCTTGTGCTCAGGGAGTCTTGAGCATAGTTCATAGAGCTTATCCTGAGAACTGCGTCTTTGATCTTTGGCAAACTGACAATTACTGTTACTGCACTGAGCAAAACCACGTCCTTCAGCTCTTTGTAACAGTGAGAAAAATGTAGTGTTATTGCAGAGAGGAAGGTATTTGCACCTGTGTTATAAATTATTTACTCCTTTCTGCCAGCAAAGATTTAGGAATGCAGAAGGTAAATAAATGGCTTATTGAATTTTTAGTCTTTAGTGATCTCAAATCTTCTGAAAGTCTTTTTTTTTTTCTTGATACTGGGGGAAAAATTGTATGGGCTTTCATCTCTTTATTTTCCCTTTCAGTGCAGTGGTATTTTTGCTTAAAAAGTGAATCTGTGCTAATATTGTCTTTGTGAGATACAATGAACTTCTTAACAAATCTGCAGTAGCATTCAAATAAAGATTTCCTTACAAATGCAGCTTAACAACCAAAGAGAAAATGCTTGTATTCAATATTGTTTAAAAGATTTCAGTTTCAGTTCTCCTCCTTGGTACTTGAGTGAAGAACAGACTCCAAAATTTCAGCCATCTTCTAAAAAGATACTGAAACAAAACAAGTAAGATGAAAGAATTACATTCACTCCTAATTTCTCATAGAAAGGTTTATTTCTCTAAGTCTCCACATTGTACCTATTAACAGAAAAGATGACAAATGCATTCAAGGCATTTAAATTAGAATTTTATCCAGCCTTGTCATTTGCCCTGAAGGAAGTACATGGAAAAATTGTGTGTTTCTGATTCAAATGGAGTTTTCCTTGCATTTTCCAAAGTTCTCTAACAATCTACCTGCTGAAGAGAGGAGAAGATGGTTTATTGGTAGTAATGTTGGGACACAATTTTCAGGTTGCTGCAGTGTGCATCCCAGCCTATGCATTTTTTGGATAGGTTGTTTTGGTTAGCTCCCTACCTAACCAAAACAGGGCTGCATTTTTTTTCCTGGTGGCAGCTAAAATCAGATTTAGATGCATTTTTCTTTGTGGCTGGGGAATCTATATGTGCACAAATTCACCTTGTATAAATATACCCCCAGACTGTGTGCTGCTGAAAGAACAGCTGGGATCAGAACAGATAAAATCTCAAACTGGTTTTGTGGTTTTTAAAAAATGTATCAGTGTGTTAGGTGAAAGTTTTTTTAATGAACTGACATTATTTAGCTGAATTATTTAGAGACTAGCAGTTGTCTGCAGTTTATGACTCACACTTTGGTTAATCCCATGAAGAGACTATGTCTCTTGGTGTCATTAATGAAAAGCAGTTGCATTCCTCCTTTCATATATCTCAAAGTGAAAACCCAGCAAGTCACAACATTCAAATTTAGAATTCCTTCTGTTCAGCACCCTCCTCCCTTAAAATACCTAAATTAGGGATGCAACATAGATTAAATGATGTTCTGTTTACACCTGACCTTAATTCTGTCATCCTACCCATAGATTTGGACATCTCGAAATGAATAACAGATTTTAAGCTTCATCTTTCACACGTGTCTGTTAACTAGTGTAGGAAGCCCTTTCTGCCTCTTAAATCAGCTTTGCTACTTTGTCCTCAGCATGGGGAAAAAGACTAAAAGAATTTTTGCCAAAAGAAAAGGGATGACTCACAAAGATTTATTTTCATGGCCAACAGAAAGTATTTAAACCTGATTAGACATATGAAAGAATTTATCATGGATTTATGTTTCACTGTGCTATGTGAGCTAAATGTATAACTACATCTTCAGTAAAACTCTCTTGCTGTGACAGAAACAGTCTGGAAACAAGTGTGACTCGCTAACCAATTATGCCAGTGCCCTACCCTTACGGAAGGGAAATGTTGGATCTGTTCAGAGCTCAAGTGAATGTCAAACCCGTGGGGTTTTGCTTGGTTGTTTTCCTGCACAGAGATGCAGACCACATTGGCTTTAGTGTTGGTCGTACATTAGACTGAATTTGACACCTTGTAAGAGAAATTTGTCAGGAAAGATTTCGCAACTTTGACCTGAGAAATTCCCATACACATGTAATCCTAATACTTTATAGAAGAGTGTCTAGGAAGATTATTAGAACCATACTTTTTGATAGACAGAGAAACCTTTGTAAAATTGATGTGTAATACTACAGAGGACTATCAGTAAAAAGCAGAATGAAATAGCAAATCCTTTCCTTGGAGTACAGTAGAGGTGAAAATCATGTTTCAGAAACTGCTCTGCTGTCTCGACAGGTAAAGAAGAATCTCCTCTGCAAACCCATCACTTTCCAGTTCTGAAGCTAATCTCTCACACAGTCACCACAATGACTTTGCAGGACTTGAAGCTTCTGGCCACAGCTGTAAATTGAAAACCTCTGGGGACAGATGCTAGAACATGATCTCAGTCATTTTATACAGTGAAATTATTAAATGTTTCTGGATGCAGTTTTGGCAGATTAAGTGTGCTCTCAAGTGATTCCAGGGCACTTTGGGAGTTGGCATGACCAGGATACTGTGCCCATGGGGCAGCATCTGCTGTCCATTTTGGCAGATTAAGGGACACAGGCACAGAAAGTCAACTTGGCTTTGCTGTTCAGATGCTGAGGGTGAATTTAGCCTGCTAATGGAGGTGTCCTAAATGCACCAGTGACAAAAATTGTGATTCTAACTGGAATTTTTTCTTAATGTTTCTTGTATTTTCACTATAATAAGTTTGTCAATGTTACTTTTTTACCACATAGATACTCTTTAACATTGAGGGAAAACCATTCTTGAAGGCATTCTGTATCAGTCAAAAAGGAAAATATGAATTCTTCTGCAATCAGCAGAGATTTCTAAAGTGCTAAGATGAACACTGGTAGAGATGTATATTACCCAGTAGCATGTTTTATGCATATTAGATATCAAGCTTGAAACTGCCCTTTTCCCGTCTATTCTTTGGAGTTAATTGTATGTTAAAAAGTAAACATAGACAAATATAGGGGTGTTGCTCTGTGTGAACCAGCAATTCGGGAGATGTTTCCATGGCCCAAAGCTGGAGTGAGTTGTGCTGTTTTGTTGCCTGCAGTGCAGGGTGTGTGCCTCTTTCACTTGCTCTGGGAAATCCAAACACAGCTAAGCTGATAAAATAGGTCATAAATTTGCACATTTATAATTATTTTGACTTCAAGGAGAACACATACACAGCAGAGCAAAAGAGCAACTGTGTAAATTGAGTTTTGACTTCAGCATTCCTTCCAAAGGATCCCTGTCCATGTCAGCACATAAGACAACAGGGTTTTCCCGGATGTGGTTGTGTGGCTGTGGGACCAAGTGTCTCCTTGCCTGTTATTAAATATTGCTGCAAGAGGGTTTCTTTATTAATCTCTTGCTCTGTACTGAACTGTTAAGGCCTGTTCATAATAGTGCTGAAAACCTGTACCCTGTCCAGCACTGAGCCTCCAGTAGCTTGCTGTCTCTGACCACCTCCTCAAAATTGAATTTTTAGCTCTGTACAGACTGAAACTCCGTAATGGTTTTGAGCCCAAACCCCACAGTTACTTCACAATAGCTGATTTTCAAGATCTAGGTGTCCTATCATCATGACTGCACCATGAATCTGCTGCATGGTCCAACTCAGTGGTCAAGCCTCATATTGTATGATCTACTTTCCTTTCTATTTCCTAAATATTGCATTAGAAAAGTCGTGTGTTATAACCAAGCAAGGAGAGAAGAAAGGAGTGGGGAAATAGAGGATTTCTATTCTAGCAACAAGAGTAGGGAAAAACTTGCATTACAAAAGGTTAAAACAGGAGGAGGGAGTTTAGTGTGACAATTTGATAAAACAGATTTGATAAACAGTCTGGGGTTTTTGTGTATGTTTAAATAGCAGCTTCCTAAATCACTGACTGAATTTCTCAGTATTCTTGGATCTAAGACTGCTTATCAGTTTCAGCAATTCTCGTTGTTTTGAGCTGAGATTATAGGATCATGTAAGCAGCAAAAATTGATTTCTAGCATCTTCTACTTTATTTAGTGCCATGTGGATTTGAGGGAAAAAATTTAAGTTATTAAATGCGTATCAGAAAAAGAATAATTTTAAAGATCATTGATACAAAAGATGTCTCTGCTGATTCCCCTCCCTTAGCTTCCATTTTGAAACAGTGCAGAACCATTTTTTGTTCTTAAAAATTGTTGGAGGTTTATTGCATCAACTTCATATTTCAAAATAAAATTTTGTTTCCCGATATTCCTTTATATGTTTTATCTGAGTTCTGCTCTGATACTGAAATCCTTCAGGACTAGGCTGATACCTGTTTATTTCCTTCTGCATGATGTTTTATTCTTCTAGATGTGCTAGTGCAGCAGCTTGGTAATGGCTAGGAGATGTTCACAAGGATCCCACATTTTCTCTTTGAAAAAGTTAAGGCTGCCTTCTTGAACTGTAGTGCTGTACATTGATACAGGTGATTATTCTCTGAAGTGTTTCAGTCAATCCCAGTAACATGTATCATGTAGAAATTAGGATGCTTTCATTCCAAAAACTTCTTAAGAGAAGCTGCTTCTTGAAAGCTGCTTATGAACTTGACTGTCTTGAAATAAAAGGAATAGGTAAGTTATCAAAATTGTGTAAGACTGAGAACTGTTAGCCATCCTTTCTATTTGAAGAAATGTCTCTACTATTACCAGATGGCACTCTAGAGAAGCAACTTACTTTTGCTATTTTCTGTGTCAGCACCGAAGTTTAAGAAGAAAAACACATCAGGACCAGAAAAACCTTGCTTGAATCTGTCTACAAAAAAAAAAAGGGAAATTCCCATAAAGTACAAGTGCAGTAGGACATGAATTCAAACAGTAGTCACCACTAGCACGTGGGACACCTGTTAATAGAAAGCTGCCTGTTTATTCCACCTGAAGAAATCGTGTAGAAGAGTTCAACGTTTCTAATAACTGTAGCTGGAAAAGTTCCAAAAAAGAAGCATACATCCCAAAATGTGAAAATCATCTCCTCCAAAAACGTTGCTCAGGGACATCAGTGTGACTGATAATCGAAAGCCAGAATGTGCCCTCATGTGTGTGCTTGACTCTCTTAAGGACTTGAGAGGCTTTTTCCTCACACCATTTTCATCATCTCTGCTTCACTACTTTGAGGTCCAAATAATTTATCAGCTGAATTTGAAAAGAACAAAAAATACCTGCTGTTTTGCCTTTGCCTCATTTGATAAGCATGTAGCAACTCCTAACAGGAGTTTAGGATGATAAAACATCAAATGAGATAGAAGGCAGGCTGAAATGGTTATATTGTCATTAACTTACAGAACCCTTGGCTGCTACAATGTGTTTGTGCTGTGCCGGAGGTCTCAAATGAACAATTTGAGAGTAAATGAATAAAAATTGTATGATAGGTTAGTGGGGTGTTCATGACTCCAGATGTTGCGAACTTAGGTGGTTTCACTACTTCTGTTTAAATTATTTGTAAAATAGAAACTTGCTGGTTATTTTTCAAGTTTTCTTCCTTCCTTTTGCTGTTAAAGTTCAATTTGTGATGGAGATAACGTCTGAAACTATGGCTGTACCTTCACACCTGAGCATGTAGCACCCTTAGCGCTCTGTTCTGGTTGTGCTGTCAGTCAGAAGCCACATGAATCCAGCTGACAGGGCACTAGTGGGATTTCTGCTGTTTGCAGTGAAACTCCTCCAGGGTGGGGTGAGCCAGGGGAAGCAATGTTATGGTGCTGACAGCTGGGTGTAGGTCTTTGCTTTGTTCAATAGTCACTGCAGAGGACACTTTGGGGTGTGTTGGAAGGCACTGTCACTGCACTGCACTGAGAAATGTTGGCACACGCTATAGCAAGGCATCTGACCCTGATCAAATATTCCTCCTCAATTAAAAGCATGCGTAGCTATTCTGCTCAGCTTGTTCTTAGGAAGCTAATAATGGACTTGGATCCTCTTGCTCTATTTTGGGGACATCTTATTGAATCATGCATTGAATGATGTGACTAATTTGTGGAACAGAGTGCCTGTGCATCAGCTGTTCACGGTTGCTTTCCTGGGGGGAAGATAAACTTTTTATGTTAAAAGACACCGATCATTCTTTTCAGCATATCAAAGAACAAATGTACTGTAGGCTTTTCTGTTGGAAAAAAAAAAAAAAAAGAGAACAAATGGCTTTTATCTGTATTTCCATCATTACTCCCGCATAAATCTCACTGAAGCTAATGTGACTTGTAGCAGTGCAGATGAAAGCCAGACACTGTTGAGATGTGGAGTCCAACAGAGCAAGGCACACCACAGAAGCAGGAGGGTTCATCCCTGTAGGAACAACCTGCAAGTGTGTGACTCAGCCTGCTTGGAATGAACCATTGGTGTGCAAAGCCAGGGCTCTCCAGATTGGTGTAAACAATCAATCTGATTAATGCAGTGGCTGTGCACCCTACTGAATGCTCAACTTCACTGCTGCCCAGATGGATTTCTCCAGAAGAAAAAAGTTTGGTGTGTGCATAGGAGCACACGTGATGTCTGTGATGGAAGGGATGCAGGGCAAACAAAAATCACCCGGACTCTGTGACTGGGAAGGAAGAGATGGGACTGGGAGGGTTGAGCTGGACTTCTCATGAGTTGTGGGCATAAGGGGAGTAAGCTGAAACCTGCAGGCTCACCTTGAGGAGTTGGAAGGGAGTAAGGGGACAGGGTCAAAGGGACAAACCTGTGGGATGCTGTGGAGATTAAAAAAAGAAAAGGAAAACCAGCAAGCAGCAGGTTCTTAAAAAAGTATATAGAAATACATAATGGAGGACAACATTAACTGGGAACAATAAAGTTAGTCCTCCCAGCTGATCACAAATAGTAATGTCACTGTGAGCAGAAGAGGAAGGCAGTTCTGTAGGTGGGCCCTAGGACAGAGGCATAGCTGGAGCAGTCTGATAGAGAAACACAGAATTACTTATTTCAGTGCTGACAAGGCCAATAAACCATGCAATCAGCTTAATTTCTTGATAGTTTCTGAGATAATGTCTACAGCAAAGTCTCAGTTCTGCCCAAGTTCCATCCATGGACACTTGAGATCTGTAGAACAAAAGCAGCAAACACCCTGCCACCAGCAATTACTTTGACCTAGATGAAAATAGCAGGGGTTTTATTTTTTTATCTCTTATTTTGCTATTCAAAATAGTATGTATTGATCCCTTTATTAGTGTAACATACAGACTGAAGTTCAAAGCAAAGACTAAGACTAAGAACTTATTATGGAAGGCTTGTTCAAAAGAGAAATTGGGCAAGGAAAGGTTTTGATCAACCCCCCCTTGCCTAGGGTTCCACCTGCAAACGCAGCTCTTGCACCTCTCTTGCTATCCAAGCTTAGGAAATGTAGCACTGCCCTTTAACACACGAGTCAGAAGGCAGGCTTTCTGTAAGGTGATGTGGCTGCTGCTGTTTTCAGAGTATCCTCTTCATCTTACCTGCAGCTGTGGGACAGTAAAGATAATGTCTGCCAGCTTTTTCTCTCTTGAAAGCAAGAGCATACTTGTGACCTGTCCTTCTGAAAGGGCACTGCATTGTCATCTGATATATTTGGATATTCTCAAGTCCACATTAAAAAATGGCAAGTTATCTTTTCATCACAGGATATTCATAGTAAATAGAAAAAAAAAAAAAAATCTTGCCAGTCCTTGCTGCCCAAAGGAAGTCTATAAACAGGACTCCTGAGTGTATGCAAGTAAGCTTCAGAGGAATTGAAGAAGTGTGGTTGCAGTGTGAGTAATTGTACTTACAGAGAATCTGTCAAGAATACAAAAGGCAAGCCTGGCAGTGGAAGTGTCCCTGTTGCTCTGGTAGGACAAGGACCACACAATCCAGCGTGATTCAGTAGAACTTCCTTCTAAGTAGATTAGCTCCTCCCTGTGTTGACTGATAAAGATACAAGGTGATTTACTTACAGGAATGCAGGTGCGAGCCTTTGAATAAAAAGAACTGCTATGGACTTTGAGTCACCAGCAGTGATGAATTTTTGAAGTCAGTTTACCATCATTTAATACTATTTTAGAATAGCTGTTAGTGTGTGGCCTTTTCATTTCTGCCAATAAACTTCCTAATAGATACTGAAGCAGGACTGAAAAGCCTGTGAGCACCATGGAGACATCATTTGTTCAGTGTTGCATTATGACGTACTCATGATCTTTTTTTCTTTGCTTCCTTAACTTTTTTTTTCAACCTCCTTATTTCATTTCTGTTCAGTGTGTGTGTTGATTTTAGTGATGGTGTAGTTCATTGTGGAAGTGATTTAATGTTCACTTGTGAATACTACTCCAAGGCACCTAGTAGCATTAGTATGCTAGTAGCCGCCCAGTGATGGTGCTTCCTGTGTCAGCTGTAGAACACAAAAGTTATACTGGAAGTACTTAGATAAATCTATTTCCTCAAAATGGCTCTGTACTTTCATTTTGTCAAAATGCCTGCGTGTTGGCTTTCTTTGCTGCTGAAATGCTGTTCTATCTGTTCCTAACTTCCCTGTTTAACAGCAGACAGACCCAGGGAGCACTGACTGACTCGGATGATCCCGAAACAGGCTGTCTAACTGATAACAAGCCAACTGCTCGACACTTCTATCCTGTCGCCTTGCTGCTTGTCAGCTCACACCTGCTGGTTGTGTGGCTTATTTTAAGTCTTGCTTTGCTATTAGCCAAATATCAATAAACTTTACTTGTGTTCCTTTCTTTTCTACAAACAGCAACGAACTAACTCTAGAAAAAAGAATCATGTTGTAATATTTCTACAGTCTCAGACCCCAAGGATTCATCTTTAAGATTCCCATGTCTGAAATGTACTGTGTTTTCATTCTTTTTTTCTGAACTCCGAGAAGTATACTATGCATTGAGTGAATTGATTTGCTCTTTCTGTTCATGGTAAAGCTTTCCCACTGTAATTAGCGCAAAGAAAGCCCACTTACAATGCTGTCACTGTATAGAAGTTGTGGAATCCTGAATGCTTGAATCCCTCTTTCCAGAGTAATTAGTCTGACCAAAAAAAAAAAAATAAAATAAAAATTTGCACAACACAAACTAACCCCTAGACAAATATGGCAGGGCAATGGTTTGTGAGACTTACCTTCCGTTGTGTTTTTTCATTGTAACTAGCTGACGGGATTGTTTTCGTTTAATAAATTATTATTACTTTGCTACAACTAACCCTTTTCTGTAGAGTAAATAGAATATACTAAGTTCTGTTTTGTAATGAAATTAGCCTGTTTGTAATTGTTGCTTTAGTTGCTTTTGCTTTCAGTACACTTTTATATTCTTTTTAACAAAGTCCTGTTTATGTCTTGATGCACCACTTTGGCACTTGTGACTTTTGTACTGTATGTGAACGAACATCCTTCCTTTATAAAGCAGAGAGGTGGATTGGGCTGTTTGAAAAGCCATTCTCTCTTTTTTTCATTGCAAAGCTGAACATACAGCAAATGAAGCAGAGATGAAACTTTCCTTCACGAATCTCTAGGGCCAGACTTAATAAAATTCCTTATTCCTAGAATGCGCATTTTAGGGCAATGTATACTCACACATATATAGCAAATCACTTGAAAAAGAAAGGTATGAAAAGGTTTAAAAGGCAAATATATTTCTGGAATTAGAACAAAATGTATCATTAAAGTTATTAAATTTTTTTACTGAACTTTAAACCTCAAGGGCAGATATATTAGGGGGATGGAAAATCTTATCACCTATTTCTGAGGGCAATAAGTGTACTGGGCCTGGCCTTGGATTTAATTCTGTAAGATGTATCATCACTCATGGAAAACAAAAATGTAGAGTTGAATCCTTGTTATTTTTACTTCAACTGTTGCTGAAACTCTGCAATGAACAAATAAAGCATATTTATTTATTCTATGTTTCATGAAGTTGTACTTTTTCCCCCTTTCACTAGAGAAGGATGCCGCATAGAGAATGTTCTGAAGAATGTCAAATGCAGAAAGTATGCATTCAACATGATGCAGCTGATGGCTTTCCCAAAGTACTACAGACCTCCAGAGGGGACATATGGAAAAGCTGACACCTAAGTTTAACAAAAGTGTAATCAGGAGCATGTATCATGCTAATTAGTGAATATAACAACTGCTGTTTATGACATATGAATTGGGAATGTATGACCAGTGGAGGTGTTATTTTTAGCAGGTTTTATCACTTTACACTGAAATGAATCTGATTAGTCATTATGAAATAAAACCATGAAAAAGCAATGGACTGGATATTCTGAAAATCAAATATACTCAACTTATCTTTGTGAAATTGAAGCTTAGTATGACTCATAAGCCAGCTGGAATTAGTTTCTGGGGTCATTTGATTGAAGATTAAAAAGGGAAATGGCATTTGCTGTAGGAACAGAGATTAGTAATCTGGAAGGTGGCATTCTGACTCCAAACCAAACCCTGAGATTTGATTTAAGGGGTATCTTACTGCTGGAAAAGGTGTTTTCTGTAACCAGCAGAGCACTGAGGTCTTGATCACTAAGGATTAAACCCTTCACAGAAATGTTTATGAAAGATGCTAATGATAATACCTGGGCTAAATATAATTTTGGTAATTACAATTAGCTTCTTTACATAAGCGTGGTAACTTCATAATGTGTTTTTAGTAATTGCAGACTGTAATTTCAGTAATTCCATTTTGATTCCCTGCGGTTCATTTGGATGTATCACTCTTGGTTTTCTGCACCTCAGCCAAATACCACTTATTTCACTTTCACATAGATCACACTGAAATCAGGGCGATTAATTCCACAAGTCATGTGACTTGAATTTCACCTCCTCTTTAGTGTAAACCCTTAAAAGCAAATTTTCTTTAGTGCTAGGGAAAATAAGTTGTATATACAGGAGTTAATGTATCCTTAGACTCTGAAAACTTGTATGTTATTAGAAAGCCTAAAATAAATGTTATGAGTAAACTGCTGTACTAGGACTAGTTAGCCACAGCAGCTGATTTATATCAAATTTGTAATGCTGCAGGTAGACACTCTAGGATGAAGAGCTATCAGCTTTAAAAATGAATGTTAATGTTCTGCCAGCTGGTGTTAATCCTGAAATTTGTCTTGCAAAGAACATTTGTGTTTTCTAATTGTGTCTATTTACTTCTATTTACCTTCTTCTGCCTCCCAGAGAGGAATACAATTTAAAATTCCCAAGTATTCACTGGTTACTGACCTTTATGCAATGCCTTCTTTTTATATCTAGAGCAGAAGTATGAGAAATGTAACCTAATGAAACTACCCTGGGAATTTGAGCATCTGTAGGAAATTGTAATTGCCATGGATAAAGAAGTAAACGTTTGCTTACTCCTATGGAAGTCAAAGAAATCTCTATACACCGTGACTTTTAATTAGTTCTTTTTAATCCATTAATATTCATTACTGGGTATAAATCTGTAACTATAATAGAATTTAAGAGCCTGATTCTGCAAATTCTATTTGGGTGATCCATGGAACTGATCTATCATTTGCCTAAAATTAAATCCATCTTGTGTATTTGCAAGATCAGGCTTTGGAGTTTGTAGGAAAACATCAGAAAGAGATTCTTGTTCTAATACTCATTGACTTCAGTGGAGCCAGAAATTCACCTATACAATACATTAGCTAATTGGAACTATTTTTTCCAAGAAAAGTAGATAATGTAAGTAGTGTTTTGGTGCATTAGTTTTTTATTTCTATTATATAATATGCTGTCATTAATTGCTTCCTTTTTCTTGGAATGTATTCAGTATATGTCAGAAGAGTTGACAATGCATCACAGATAAGCTCAGACTCATGAGAACATAATGCCTTGATTTCTTCTTGTCATGTACCAGTAGAAGGGGACAATACTCATTGGGTGGCTGGATATGTGCATAAATTAGTGTTTGTCTATTAATATAATGTAGCTGATCTGTGTGAAACTTTCTTCTGAATTTATGGAACATAATCTTTCCTAGAAAAGTAATTTTTCTTGTGTCAGGCTGCTGCACTAACCCTCACTATATACATGTTTATTATTAGCTTAAAGAACCCCTACATATGCAGTTTAGAGATAGTGATAAATTCCTTATGGGTCTCTGAAATAACCTCCAGGCATGCAGTAGAGAATGCCAACCATTGCACAGTAATTCTGAAACTGTCTGTAAAAATCTCAGTGGAGATGGTGCTCTTTGCTGGGTGCTATAGGTACCTAGACTTCTTTATCTGAGTCCCATTGGCATTCTGTCACATTAAAATGTGAAATTATTCTAGATTTTCTTGCCAGGAAAATAGTATTTCAAGATTGTGCCTCAGCATTTTAGCCCTGCCCAGGCTCTAAATTGCTGTTATCACTACCATGTTATTTTTGCGTTGAAATTGTTTTTCACGCTGAAGCCATGGATTTGATGAGGAGAAAGAAAAAATGGCACTGGATTGCTATCCTTTTTGTTTTAGCAACCATTCACAGTATGTTCTTGTGAAATTAAATAAATCCCTTATTTGCTAAAGATAATTAGACAAAACCACAAATACATCAGTCAGCTGCCGTGAAGCCTCGTGCTTGGGCCATTACAGAAGAGTTGCCTGAGCTCTGTGCTAAATAGTGCTGAAATTTTTCTCACTGATATTTGGATTGGAACATCTTGTTGTAGGTCTGGAGAGCTTTGTAAAACCTGCACAAGCGCTCCAAGTGTCCTGGAAAAACCTCGTTGCTTCAGTAGCAAAACAGGCCCAAAGATTTTGTTGTTTGGTCAGTGCCTGCTGGGGCTACTGTGGTCCCTGTGGGCAAAGGCTGTGCCGTCAGCTGGCCATGGATTCAAAATTTTGGGGTTTTCTGGTTTGCCTTTTATGGAGAAACAAAGAGGGGCTTGCTGCAGGTTGATGGTTGTGCTACATGGAGTACATTTACTCTTTGTAGCAGCTGCTCCCAGCCCTGTGGGTTGTTTGAGTGTCTGACAGAGGAGTTAAATCATCCCTGGGGTCTTGCACATTATCTTCTAGCTCACTGTGCATTTCAGTGCACTACTTAATTTTTATGAGCAAACTACATTTTTTGTCTTGCAGAGGGATAACATAAGCAGAGTGATTTTGATGGTGGCTCCACAAAAACTGTTCCATAACTGCTGTCTTAAAACTTTTGTAAGGTATAAAATAATCTGCTTTTAGAGGAGGGCAGTTCTTAAGGGCTAGAAGATGAAAATTCAAAAATACATCTGGCATCTAAAGCCAAATCTTGTCTTAGAGATGATATTATTTGTAGAAATCTAATCAGGATCTGTCTCGAGGAATCCTGAAATAAGGGCTTCTAGCTTTCAATATTTGTACAATGCATCACACACTTCCATGGGGGTTTTGTACCACAGAGTAGTGACTAAATAGAGAGCTAGCCTAAAATAACTAAAAACATAAGGAAAGGAATGTTAAAGTATTTTTCCCCAGAAATGATTGTAATATTGTTATAATACATGTCTATGAGTGACATTATATTATCTATTGTTTATAATACATGTTTATGACTGACATTAAGCAGGCAGGGTATTTTTTTTGAGGTCTTCTGAGGAATTTAAAATGCATTCTGATTAATGTTCATACTTTGGCTTTTATGGAGCAATTAGAAAGCAAAAATTTTTAATCATGTTGTGTGATTTTTGTCTATGTGAAGCTATGTATTTTGATGGAATCCTAGCAATGTCTGTGTTATAAAAAAAAATAATTTAGGAGGACAGCTGAAACAAAATATTAACTGGGAAGTAGCCTTAAGGAAGCCCTTTGCAATGCAATTTTAATTTTTTTCTGTCTGAATTTTGCCATTACGTAAGTGAAATGAGGAAATTAACAAACAATTTTGTGTCTAAATCAATCTCTCCTGATGAAAATTCACTTAGTTGCAGTGGAATAACTTGTAATGATATTCTAAATCTTCATTAGTAATTTTGGTATAAAGAAGTGCAACACTCCGTTCTGAAGCCTACTCTATAATATGCCTATTAAAAGTTTCAGGAAAAAATTATTTTTATTTCTAGATTAAACACAAGTTCCAAGAAATCCTTTGGTCCATTTAAAAAAAAGCATGAAATGCACTGAACATCCACCAGTGTAATAAAGAAAGGAATTGCATTGAAAACTATGCAGCAAAATTACTTGTGTGAGTTAATGTATGTAATCACTTAACAATCTTATACGTACATTGTGCCAGTTGGTTATGTTGTAAACTTGAAACTATTGATATTTATATTTATGCTCTTTTTTATTATAAAGAACTGCGCTGTATAGGTAGTGCCATGAGGCATGTTTGCATCTTGCTTTTCACTTCCTTGCAGCTTAAAAGCAGATGTTTACAGTGGAAATGCTTTAAAGTAATTTGCTGTTCTCGAAAACACAAACTTACCTTGTATATTGTGTGTTTACAAAAAAAAAAATCATACAAATGCTTTTTTAGAGAGAAAAAAATCACAGATTTCAGTCCTTAAAACACTGGGGTTTTCCCTTAGCCGTACAACACCTCAACTGTTGTGCTGCCAAGCATTTGGCTTGCACTCTGCAGGACTCAAACATTTATTTTCTCTTTCTTTCATAGCATCTGCTGAATAAGTAATATAACAGCCGTGACTATCAGCATGATACTCACGATCCAAGTTAAAAACTTACATTTGCTCAGATATGAGCAAATACTTCAGGATAAATGAACTGTAAGACACTTGTGAACCAGCGTCTCCCTATTCCAAAGAGCTGAAACATAAGGCACAGGATTTGTGTGCTGGCTGGGAAAAAAGGTTACAGTTGGAGTCTGTGCTAACAGAGTGCCCTGGCCATGCCAGGTTCAGAGCAGTGAGAATTCAACCACGCTGCAGTGGTGTTTGGTTACTCCTTCCTTGCATGCAAAATGCCTTGAAAGTTTTCAGCACTTCTGTTTATGAATGGCCTGACTTTAAAACTTCTAAAATCCCAAATTACTTTGGTACTTGTTTTCCTTTTGTGTAGCTGTTCCTTGTGATGTTCCTGTCTTACATTCTGGAGCACACAGGGCTGTGTATCAGTAACATTAACAGGACCTCAGTCCGCAGCATGTGTGTGTCCAGAGAAACAAAGCACAACTATAGGAATTCAATGCTTTTTATATTTCAGGGTTTATCAGTTTTGTTTCATTGCTGTCTGTAAGCCATGTCCATTGTACACTATGTGTATATTTTTATTTAAATAAATTTAATGTTTATTTTTTATGTTTCTGACTTTTCTGTTCGTTATTCATTTTTCATTGTCATTGCGGTGGCGTTGCCCAGAGGGAGGATTGTCCATGCTGATGAGAGTGTGTTCCCTCCTGAAGCAGTTGGGGGAAGCCCACTCACAGGTCTCATCACCTCTAGGAGCAAGGATTTAAGAAAAGTTCTGAAATAACATTTAAAAGCCGGCAATGGGCAAAAATTTATAGTTCATATTCTTCTTAGTCTTACCATAACTTTCATCTCAGAACCAGGTGGGTCATGCGTTTTCTAGTTCAAAGCCAACAAAACATTCCAATGCCCATAAGGAGATCCCTTTCACATAACCGTTGATCTTTAATTCAGGTGGGATCAAGGCTTTTCGTAATGAAGACTTTTAAAAAGGTGATGTGTCATGCTTTGTCTGGTATCACATCTTCACCATCTCAGCAAATTATTTCCTTGGGAAATAATTATGGATTGCTTCTGTGCTGTTTTCTTGAGTTTCTGTTGGAATCCGGATTTATTATATGATCTCTCACCACAATGAAAGGTAAGTTCCCCATGGCTGGCTGAAATGTAGCAAACAGATCTTCTGTTCGGGTATATGATAAAATGTGGCTCATCTGTACTGTCAGTACTACGAGTAGAAGGTGGTTGCATAATTTAGTATCTCTGTTTATATGTTAGCATTTTTAGTTTTACTAAAATATATTTAGTGAGATTTTAACTACTTGCAGAGTTCTTGATAACCTTTAGAAAACACTGGGAATTGGTGCTTCTTTGGAAATAAATTAAAAAGCTGTTAGCATTCAGCTAACAGGAGCCTAGGAGTTTTGTCTCTTAGTAATAAAAGTGAAAGTATTTTTAAATTACTTTGTCTCACTTTGCATGTTTATGGATTTTATTTTCCTCGTAAACTGGGAGCCGCTTTCTTCTCACAACGATGTAAGACAGAAAAGGAGAAAGAACCTACAGCTGAAGTGAGATGATAGAATAATATGATAGCAAAAATATGTTTTCACTGATTCCCTTTCCAGTGTTACTTCAGAGCATGCTTGAGTATGTGACATAATATTTCTGAACCACAGTCTGCAGGGTTCCACACTGGGCTGACCATTGCTGCCTGTAACAGAATGTGTTCACAAATGCTGCTTCTGCTAGGCAAGAGCTTGATTTTGAGGGAAAAATGGTTGTTCCACTTTGCACATTCTGCCAACAGCAAGGGAAGAGGACAGTGCTCAGCTGAGGAGGTAAGGAGTGTAACAATGCATCAAGGTTTAATGCTTTTTTTATGATAGATAAAAATTGTAGTCACATCCAAAGGTTACAAAGCATTTTAGATAAAGAAAAGATAAAGAGAATTTTAGAGGTTGATTGCAAGTCCTAATGTGAATATAAATTACTTGCTTCTAAGTACTTTTAATTAAGTTTAAATAGGTTAATTACTTACACTGTTCAACGGGAATATTTGATACACATCAAGGTAATTTTCAGCAGGAATTAAAAACAACTCCCAAACTCACAAAATAACATCATCTAGTATAAATGAATACTTTTAATGACTACCTTTACCTCCTCATGATACACCACCTCCATGCTTTGTTGAAAGAAAGAATTAATTAAAAAAAATTAAATCAGGGTTTTTGCTTTTTTAATATCAGTATGGGAAATAGAAGTGATCATTTCATGGGTGGGAAGTAGTAGGTGTTAGCAGGTTTTTTGTGTGTGAATCCAGTTAGTGTACTTAGGTATAAAATACTGAGTAAGAGTTCAAAAAACAAAAAAGTGGAGCACCCAGTTTATATTCACATATTCAATGGCACGGTTAATGGACATCAGCAGGGGAGATGTGATCCCACACTTTTTAAAAATCAACAGGAAAGCAGTGCACACTATGCAATTCGCTTTTGCATTAAACTTATTAAGTCAAATCAATTTTTACAAGCACATAGGCTAGAGTTCTGGAACTTAATTCCTTTTGATCTTCCGCCTGCTAAATTCTGCTTCCCATTGTGCTACCATGCAGTTTATTTTTAACAGATAATTTGTTTGGACACCATTAAAATGAAAATATGACAACTTCTAGTGCTACTAAGGCACTGAAATTCCTGTCAAGTTATTAATTGTCTGCACTCACACACACAAACAGACACGCAAACAGCCATTTGCACAAGGGAAAATTGTAGAGTTAAGAAAATATCGCTGCTATGTTCAAGAGCATGAAGCACACAAAACACAGGATCCTGACTTTTGCAAAGCCAGCATTACAGAATACTCCCACTAATTTCTGTGCTTGAGGTGCAGCCCCCATACCTGTTAGGTGTCTGGAGAAGAAGACTGCTATGATGTGACAGGTTTTAAATGGAACATTTTGGGGCTGAGTCAATTGATTTTTCTTTTCATTACAATATGACATTAATTCAAAACTCTTTTCTATGATTAGTGTTCTGAAAGGCACATTTCCGAATTACGGATTCTTTTTTCAGCTGAGCACTGCTTAGTGTTAGGGAGAAGGGTGGATGCACCTTAGCTAAGAAGGGAACTGTGTGGATCAAATGGCCTTCAGATATTTTCATGGTTTGTGATTGCACTCTCATGGATCATAAATACTGTCATAATCCTGTGACCTACTAAATATGCTGGCCTTTTGTTTTGCTCTAGCACCTCCTATCTCCTTTTTAAGTTATGATCTAATTAGCAATTCATGATTTAATGAATAACCTACATAAGTAGATATGAGTTCATGTCCTCAAAGAAGATACTACAAAAGATAACCAGACACATGAGAAGTTCCTTCTATGGCTTAAATACTCTGGTGAGTCTCGATCTGAATCATCTCTGTGTCAATAAATCCCTGCCACTACCAGCAATATAGATCTATGACACCACAGGAAGCTTCTAGTACTTAGTTTTCCTCTGCCAGAATTTTGTTTTACAATCTAGCTTCCTGCTTTCATTGCTCATCTGGTAACTTGAGAAGTTGCAGCCCTCTTGCATGGTACTAAAAGCTTTATTCCACTTCAACAGTTTCCTCAATCATTTTCTCCCAGTGTACTGCTCAGTTCATGACTAGGTTTGACAGAAAATGTGTCATAATATCTCCCATTTCTCTAGTGTGTTATTGAAACAGCAAAATGAAGACTAATAGCAATTAAGGCAACTTAAATTCCAGATCAGCACACAAAGCAGATAGGAGAGTTTTATATCTATTCTTATTTGAGGCAGCTGGATGTTCATACTTATTTTCTTACTCTGTGCTTCCCTGCAGCAATCCATGTCCCAGGAGCTTGACCTTGGGATGCTGGCTGTATGTCAAACTCCTCTATCTCTTTGCCTGGTGTTTGCTACAGTTTTTATTGGCTGATAATCTTCATCCTCTTCCACTGTCTAGAAAAGGACATAAAACAAAAGGGAAAAAGGTGTAGTGCACAGTAATATGTATTTCTCTTCATAACAATGAGTGTATATATATATATAAATATATATATATATATATATATATATATATATTGTGCACCAGCGGGAATACAGACATAACACTTTTTGTCTCTCTACTTTATTCTACAGCAAATTACCATCACTGTAGTGATACATTCTTCAGCAGTGAAAATGGAACGGATCGCAGTTTTCTGAGTTGCTAACTGCATTGAGATTTTGCAAATGATGCAAGATGTAACACATTGCCATCACAGTTCTGAGACTGCAATCTGAATTTAATGCTGCCTTATTTCATTTAACCTGCTGGAGGAATTGTGATAAATTCCACATCAAAATGTTTTCCAAAAGAAAATTAAACCTTTGCATTTCTCTCATTGATAAATTAGCTATCATTAAGACTACCACATTTTAAAATGACATGTTCTTACTAAGATGGGTCTTTATTATAATTTCACATTTTTTCGTATGTTTATAGGTAGTTGATAACTTATTCACTTCCTTTTCCCTGTAAAGACTTTTATAACAAGTTATTTATATCTGAACTTACTATAACAAAGAGAACCAGAGAAACAATGGTCCAAATAGATGGATATGGGAAAAATTAGTTGTGCCGGTCTATGGCATGTCAGATCCTATTTCTTTATTCAACAGAGTTTCCTAGGACTTGAGACCAGAAGAAATAATGAACTCCTCCATGCTTCATAAAGTATGGCCAAATAACCCCATATACCTGAGAGCAATACAAATCCAAAGGCCATTGGATGTTCAGTCCTTCTCAGAGACTGTGACTGTGACTGATACCCACATGTGCATACAGACTCCTCAGGAGGATGCGGAGGAATCACTGCAAGCCTTCTCATGGGCTCTTCTTCACCAGAAGTGGGTATTTTATCCAGTACTGCCTAGTGAACCCAAAGCTATACAGCATGGGAAATGGGTGAAGCCTTTAGGTAAAGGAAGGAGCACTTGTGCAGCTTAGCTCATATCAGGGAAATTTCTCCCCATTGGCAGGAGGGATGATGAGGGGGACTCCATGATATCAGCAGGCTAATTAATTACTTTATTATACTATTATTCTATACTATATTACACTACATCTAAACTGAAACTGAACAAGAACTCCACGGAGCAAAATCTTGTGACTGTCTCCTGACCAACCATCCAGACTCAGCTTGCAAAGATTGGTAAAGAAAACAAAACACTCACACAAGAATCCTATTACCACATTCCTTCAGGTAAATAATCTTCCAACACATTCCACACGTTCACAAAACAACAGGAGCAGCACATGAGATAAGAACTGTTTTCCCTCTGTCCTTCTCCAGGAAAAAGCCTGAGAGAGATAATTGTCTCTCTCTGTTCAGAGAATGTGAATCCCACAAGTTCATGCTAGGTTCATGTCAGGTAGTCCTTAGTTTTAGGACAGGCAATTCAAAAACAGCAGGTTGAAATATATAATCAAGGATTTTATGTTAAAGTGGAGACTTGGTTTATATGTCACTTCTGTTGTCTATATTTAGTCTAATTGTCATTTACATTCCCAGGAGAAAAATGGCCACAGCCAGAAACATCATCAATCCAATTCTTTAAGGAATGTGTGACCTGTCCTCTAAAGATATTAGTCTTTATCTAAGTTAGGAAGGGACTAAATAGGGAGCTCTGAAAAGCAGTTTAAATTAGACACCTATAGCCTAAGTTAGGATTTCTGAATCCTAGTCACAGCAGCTGCCAGCTGTCAGTGTTGTTCAGCTGAGGAAAGGAAAATAAAGCTGTTGTTAAAAAAATACAGAGAAGCCTAAGATGTGTTAGAAAAGCTTTTTCAAGAATGCTCAAGGTGTGGAAAAGCAAGATAAATGCTGTTTTAAGGAAGTGAACATGGGGTTGTCTCGATATGTCTGTACTATGTTGCCAGTCTGCCAAAATTCAGTACCAAAAATCCTTTTTAATAATCAAGCAGCGCATCTTGAATTTAGCCAGCAGCAACATTTACTCTGCAGTGACATTAAAAGTAAGTAATTTATGACTGTAGCCCTCAATCTATTTGCAGACAAGACTGTAATATTGAAAGCTGGCTATTGGTCAAATTGCTTATCTAGTTTTTTACTTGGTGAAAGGAAGTTTTGAAATGAAAGGTAAATAAAATACTTTTCAGCTACATGTAGGGGCTTAGTGTGCTCTCTCTCTCTCTCTGGGCTAATTCAATAGCAAAGCCTGTGCTGAGCCATAAGGTCAAGCTTTTTAACTTGGAAAGGTTAGAAATCATTGTTATTGAAAGCAAGGCTGACAGCACAGCAGGTATGGCCATCAGTGGAATACCTGGCAGCCCTGTGGCTGGAGCAGCAGTGGAAGGGGGATGCAAGACTGCTATTTCAAGGGAAAGAACCAACAGCCACATTGCTTTAAGCATCTGGATTGTGAGATTAGGCTGACAAATAAAGCAGCAGCTTGAATACCATATCCTGAATTCCTCTCTGCAGAGACGTGCTTCTCTGAGCTTGGAGGAAATGTAAGGAGTTGCTGCGACTTGCACTGAAATCACAGAATAATCACAGCAGTGCTGACAAAAAATTTGCTGGCAGTTTTCACATCTGCATGGCTATAAAAAGCAATGGCATTCAAATATACAGCAATACATTGGCTGCCCCAAATACCCCTTTGTCTCCTCCTTGCCAAAATGGCTTCCCTTTGTCTTGAAGGAAGAAAGATAAATGGGGCGATTCTCTCTTCAGAAGTTGCTGCCTGTCAGTTGGAATAGTGAATAGTCAGCACTTCCAAAAAAGCTCTTTTAATGGCACCTACTTCTCAGTCATTGCAACAGAATTAGCTACTCAAACAGACGGGTCTAGCAATCATTCCAAACAAAATCAATTCTCCTTGGGAATATTAAACATCTTGGGACTGTAGAAGGGTTGGGTTTCGTAGAGGTAGGGTTGGGGTTTTTGTTTCTCTGGCAGCCCTTCAAGACACATTTCAGGTGTAACCACTAACGAAAGCAGCCCTGAGTGTAAACCCTCTGACGGGGGAACAACAGATCTCCTTGGGTCTGGGGCCAGAGGAAGCACCACCATGGAGAAAAACCGTCAGTTGAAGCACTTCCCTCAATTCCTCACAGAGACACTTCCCTCAATTCCTCACAGAGACATTCTTCATCATCAGCATCGCACATGGGCAGGCAGGAGTGTTGTTAACATCCAGAAAACCAGCGTGTTTGGTGAATCTTGGTAAGTTAATTTCCAGGGAGGGTTTTCCAGAGTTCTGTGTTACTGTCCACGGTGAGGGCACCCTGCAGGCCAGCACAGGTGTCTGTGAGCCTCCTGCCACAGCTCCTCGGGGCTGTCTCACTGCAGGGACAGCAGAACCCTCTGGAAGGTGTGAGGGGGTCCTTTGGGAAACTCTGAAGAGTATCTTTGAGGAAGGCCGCTCTTCCGAATTGTGTCAGAGGCCTGTGGAGGGGCTGCAGGAGCCCTAGGGACACCCAGTGAGGCCAAGACAGGCGTGAGGCCTTCTCCTCGAGGAGCTGGTGTTGTGATGGTGGTTTTCCTCCTGAGGAAGCTGCCATTGATCAGCCAGTTGAGGCAAATCCTCCACTAAGCAAAGGCTCCATCTTGACAGGCTGAGCTGAACAGGAGATCCATTTAAAAAAGGAAGAAAATAAAAAGGAAAGAAATCAGCTCTCTCAAGTGAAACTTGTTGCACAGGGTCTTCCCACTACTGCTGTGGTGAGTATTTGGAGAGAAGACAACAGGCTCCCCTCAGAGCCATGGCAAGGTCAGGATGGGGTCCCTGAGGGGATTGTGCTGTGCCCATGGCCTCAGAGCATAGATCATTTCAGCAGGGAATTGCTATTTCCAAGAGGGATTGCATCAGACCTGCTTGTGCAGCACAGCCAGGGATGGCAACTCTGCGAGGAAAAATCAGGACCTTCACAACTTCAGAATCCTTTATTTTGTAACCTAGTAGCATGTGAAAGGGAGTACCTTTAATTCTCTTTCTGTTTTAAAAATCCACTTGCAGAATGTAAAAGAGCATTCGAAAGCAAGCTGCCTGTTTGTTCTCTGCCTTTTCCTTGACTGCTTCCTTTTCAGAGGAGGGCAGTGCTGCTCGTCTGTCTGTCCTCTCTGCTCCAGCAGTGGCTCTGTAAGGGGAATTCGGATGGCTTGTGCTGAATCTTTGCTGTTCTGCCATCTGAAAGCACAGCCCACTCTGATGGCCTGTGCTGAATCTTTGCTGTTCTGCCATCTGAAAGCACAGCCCACTCTGATGGCCTGTGCTGAATCTTTGCTATTCTGCATCTGAAAGCACAGCCCACTCTGATGGCCTGTGCTGAATCTTTGCTGTTCTGCCATCTGAAAGCACACCCCACTCTGATGGCCTGTGCTGAATCTTTGCTGTTCTGCCATCTGAAAGCACAGCCCACTCTGATGGCTTGTGCTGAATCTTTGCTATTCTGCATCTGAAAGCACAGCCCACTCTGATGGCCTGTGCTGAATCTTTGCTGTTCTGCCATCTGAAAGCACACCCCACTCTGATGGCCTGTGCTGAATCTTTGCTGTTCTGCCATCTGAAAGTACACCCCACTCTTTCCCCCAAGTGCTGCAGCAGAGCTGAGGTACCAGGTGGGTCTGTGTGCTGCACAGAGGAACTTGAGGGGAAGAAAGATTTTTTCCCATGAGGATTCTCATTTGACCTTATGACATTGCCCCCAGCATATGATTTAGGAGGACAACTCCAACCATTTCACTAAGATCAAACCATTTGGGAAAGAGACAGTAATGGGAGGAGTTAAAAATAAATTTCCTTTTGCTTTTCCGAACCAGCTATCTGAAATCATATTGAACCCTTTTCTAGTGCCTTAATAATAGCAAAATCCTTGGTGATACTTTGAGAGGTAACACCTCTATTTAGATTATTTTGTTTTATACATGCCTTTTTATTATTATTTCATTTCAGAAAGATTCAATTTGTGACTATGCTGGGTATTTTGCACCTGTGGTTTTGTTTAAAAATATCTTCTTTCCCTTGGAATCAAACAGATTTTATATTTCCTCTTCCTAAGTTCAGCATTGGAAGATTTCAAACTGCTGTCATTTGGAACTGATTGCTAATAAATCTTTATTGAAAACTATAACAGTGAGATAAATAAAGTTTACTCTTCTCTTATACTTGTGATAGTACTTAGAATTAGTTTTATACTCTCCAACAGTTTTCTTTTAAGTGAAGAGTGCAACTTTAAAGAAGCACATTTTCACTGTCGGGTTTGGGTTTTTTTCATTCTGGGGTATGTTATATTTCTCAGCAGGTTTTACAGGAAAAGTAGCAGCTGAAATATCAGTGGAATTACTGCTTAATTACTTCAGCTTTATGAATAAGCCAGCACAGACTTTTTAGCTTTGTTGGAAGAGAAGCCTCATCACCTGTATTTCATAGGTCACTGGAAAAACCAAGATTGGCACGGAGTTTACAAGTGCCCGCTTCTTACTCTCGGGCTGGATTCAGCTCCTGCAGTTCTCGTGGACATTGATGGTCCTTTCACATTATGATGGCAGAAATCCAGCAAGAACTGACTATGTGTGAGTGTGTGAATGCCATTTTGGTGCTGCATTGGGTTCCTTGGACTGAAGGTGACTGAGGGGTCCCTGAGCAGTAAAAATGTTTGTCCTCCCACCTTCAGCCTCCTTGTCCTGCAAGGCAGGTATTCCAATATCCTGCTTGGTGCTGCCTTGGGGGCCACCGGTGTGGAAGCACAACCATTTGTATGCCAAAAGTGTTTTGAAGGAAGCATTCTTGACAATAATTTCCTCATACACACTGTGTTTTCTTGCATCTAAATCATTATTTCGTGCCACTGAAGGGGGATGGAGGAGGAATATTAAGTACAATAAAATTGCTGCCTCTGTGAGGCAGGGCGGGACACGGCTGTGCTTGAATTCTTGATGAATGAGGTCATTTATGGGCTTCCCCACACAGAAGGGATCTGCTCAACACTTTCTTCTGACACATGGTTCCCATATGAAGAGATTATATACCACATTAAGGAATGCGTAATTTGTGATCTCTTCAAAGAATATTCCAGGAAAGGTGAGGGAGAATCCGATACTGCTGAAGGTGTATTTAAAGCCTCTGCCAACAAGATCATCCTAAGGATTAGAGATTTTCTTAGTCATTTTGCTTTCAGTGCTGCTGACATTTCTAAATAAGAGGCTGACAGTAAACTAATTCAGAATGAGTTCATGCCTTCAGGCTTTTATCATGCTATAGACACAGCAGTTTCCATAGGAAAAAAAAGGCAGTGCAGAGGATAGGGTGTGGAAGGCTTTGCTTGAGTCAACATTTCTCATGTCAGCAGTGTTTTAGATTTCCTGTTGTAAAGGATCTTTCAACTTCAACAGATACCAGATGCTTTTTTTCTTCATCTTTTTCTTAATCCCAAGTTGCCAGCAGCCGTTGTAGAAATAAAAAATTCTGTCTGGTTCTGCAGATGCGTGCGTGACTTTTAATTAACCCAGTGAACACATATAGATCCAATTTGCTGTATCCATTCATCTGTACTTGAATTAGGGTAAGGGATGTCTTCAGTGCTGTAATGTAGTAAAGTTTATTTTTAATTAACCTGCTTTGCACTTGTAAGTGAAAGCTAATTAGTACAGCTCATTCATTGTTTATATCTAGGAGCACTGGGAATAGTTTGATTTCTCTGCCTACTTGGTTCTGAGCCATAAATACACATCCACTACCTGCAACTTTCAGGTTTTTCACTGAACTGACACCAGTATTTGTAGGAGTTCATATTATATACCAACAAAGTTTTCTTAGGGCAGGATCCTGGAAAAGATTTCTGAATCTTTGTCCATGTTACCTCTAGCTCTTGCTAGTATGTGAATCGTGGATCTGAGTTTTGCAGATAGAACCAATTTTTATTCTTCTTAAGCAGCTGTGAATTATCCTTAAATAACTTCTCATTTTGGTGAGGGAGCATACTGAACCATAGAAAACTGGGGGCTTACAGAGCCCATCTCCCTCCTTTCACTCCTGAGTGATATTTAACCTGCTGGCACACCATTGAGATGTCAGACAGAAGGGAAAACAATGCATCCTTCCTCTGCCCCCCAAAAATCCAATCAGATTTTCCCTGTGACTTCCAGTGTTTAATCTTGGAAAGATTTTCCTGATATCATCTGCCTGAATTTTCCTGGAATGCTGTGGACAGCGAATCTCTCAGGAAACAAATGAGCTACAGCAGAATGGCCTGGGCAAGATGTTGGAGGGGAAAATGTATCACTGGAGGTCATATTCCATGTTGCTACACAGATGCCCAAAGCTAAAAAAATATATTGCAAACTCTGGTTTTCTGGGGGATAAGTGGAGAAAGACTGGGCCAGGGTGTATTCTGAGCTTACTGGCTCCCTAAAGGGAGTAAACAATGGCAACAAAAATACCCCTGGTGTTCTATAGCTGCTGTCAGCTGGAGCTGCTGAAAAGGTATCTGCTAATGGTGCACACTGCTAAATGTTTTATTTCCTGACAGCTTTTCTGAATAAACAATTTAAGTTGGATTTTGTTTTAAATGTGATCCTGCTGCATTCTTTATGTGGTTTTTTTATTACTCCTCAGTGCATAAGCCCTATAATCAGCAAATGGCAATGTTTCCTTGTAGAATGCAAGTGCAACTTCTTCTGTGGATGCCCCTGATTCCCCCTCCCTGTTGGTCTGCACTGAGGGAGGTCAGTGCGTAAACCTAGCACGGCACAAAGCAATCAAGGCATTTTTAGCACCCGTGCATGCCGGAGAAAAGAAATCAGATCCCAGGACAGGACGAAATAGGAGCCTACCAGCTTGTCAGAGCAGCGAGTTGTTGGTGGAACAAAACTTCCCTCACCAGTTATGTTGTTAATGTGAGTGCAAGCCTCAGCATGCTCACAGACAGAACCAGCTTCCTGATGCTGCTGAAAGTGTGATAGCTGATACGCTCTTGGCCTCAGGTGCCACATTCACTGTCAAACAAGCCCTCCCAAGCATTTATTCCTGCACAGGTTGTATTGCTGGACATGATTCAAAAAGTGCTTTAACTAACACAGACAGCCTTTTTAAAGGCTGTGACAGATCCTCGTTATAAGCCACTTTTGTTTCAAATCAGTAAAACAAAAAAAAAAAAAAAAAAAACAGGCAAAAGCAGAACAGTTTTCAATGAAGTAGGAGTTTCTATACAGGGAATCCTCTGCTCTATTTAATTCTTGTTTCAGATTTTCTTCTGGTGGACAAATGTATAAGTGACCTTATTGAATAAAATCTGCATACAAATTTGGTAAAGGCAACAAGATCTAAACTTTTACTTTAATAGCTGAAAAGTGAACTTATCATGCCTTTCAATGACTTTCCTTGGGAGTAAGGATGGGAAGAGTGACCAGCAGAGATCAAACCACACAATAAGATAAATGGTTAAATATTTTTAGTTAAGAAACACTGTCTTTGAAGATTCTATGCATTAACAATCAAGTCTTAGTGGCCTGTATGGAATGGAGAGCATTATCAAAGATTATGTGGGGACCTGTGTCCAGACAGTCTTTAGAATGTCAGTACATTCCACCTGACTAAGCAGAACCATTGGATACTGCTCTGCAGTGCTGCTGTTATTGCAGCAATGACAAACATTCTTTTATTAGTGCTGTCCAAAGGTAAAAAGGAAAGGTAAGGGTATATATGACAAGTGCATTCTCTTGACTGTTTTCTTCCTGCCTCCCCACACCCTTAGTGATTTAGCAGAATTCTAGTAAGAGGGAAGAAGATAAGAAAGGTGATTGGAAAAGGACTCTGTCTTTATGAGACGCTAATGTGTGCTTTAGGAAATCACCTGCCAGCAGGGAAAGCTTTTCACTTGGGCAACTAATGCTTTTGTGCAGTGAGGGTGCCACGTTTTGACAATTTGTAATGTCAGTGCTGTCTTTGGGACCTTTTACTCCACTTGATTTCCCACAGTGTTTTGTGTTCTGTGTCAGCTGCAGCTTCATTGAGTCATAGAGTGCTCTGGGTTGGAAGGGGACCTTAAAGACCATCTTCTCCCAATCCCTGTGCCACGGGCAAGGACATCTATTTTACTAGACCAGGCTGCTTGCAGTCCCATCCAATCCTCAGGGCAGCATTTTCTGTCTTTTATCAGCTGCAAATCCTGGCTTTTCATTTGCCATATAGAATTTTCCCTTTAATTTATTTTTCTGGAACTAGGATTTTTATTGAGAGTATGGTGTAATTTCTCAGGAGTCAAACAAGCAAATTCAGAAATCACAGAATCTGTGGACATAGAGATTCTGCTAATGTAAGCCATAGCCAAACCTCTGGAGATATATGGGATAACTGGCTACACGATGGTCAATCAAGTTTGATACAAGTGTCTGTGGAATCCACATAAGGGAACTATTGTAAAAAATCCCTCTCTCTGTAGCTAGGTCTGAGCAGTGCCCAGCTGGAAACTCTTTGGTTCTGAGTTTCAGATGTGCCAGCATTCAATAAACCATTGTGTGAACTCCAGAGGAATATTCCGCCATTCTTCCCCTAAGATAAGTCAGACACTTTAATTTGTATTGTGATAACTCCTGCTGACACTGCTCAGAAATTAAGATCTTTCTTTGCATTCCAAATAAAAATTAAGCTCACTGAAGAGAGACCCCTTGTACCAAAATGCCTGCAGGAATGATACTAAAACAAAATGGATTTTCAGGCCAGGTTTGAAGTTTGGTCAAAATATCCAAAACTGGGATGATCTTCTTTTCCAGTCTGCCTTGACGTTTTGTGATAAAAGGAAATATTGCAATTCTTCTGTAAGTTTTTGTTTTCAAAACATTTGTTTTGAAAGTGACACATATTAGATTTAACCTCTCAAAACCGCTTCCCTAATCTGTGAGTTGGGAATTGAAGGAATTTGGGGTTTTTTTATATAACCATGGTAATGAGTCCATGGCAAAGACCACCACCCTGCCTGTGTATGACTTTCTGTCTAGCCACAAGCCAAACTAATTGGTAATTGTTTGACAGGCACTTTCTTTGGTATCACAGAGCTTTCCACTTCTTTTTAAAGCACTTACAGGGTGGATTTCCACAGTGAAGAGACTGACTAGATGTAAAAATTCCCAGAAAGAGCATAAATAACCCAAATAACTAATACTGCTGAATTTTCCCTGCCCATTCCCTTAAAATTTTTTGAAAGGTAAAAAAAGATTAAAAAACTACAGAGAATTGGTGTGACATAAGTACACCAAATTCAGGAGTCCTTTCATCAGAGTGAGGTGATGACTTTTCCGTGCAGGAAAGGATGACTTCAGGATAAATTTGAGAGTGTCTCCATCAAAGAGCACCAAACTGTGTAAACCAGGATTGGGCTGTGAGATGCCAACTGTAACTTGTACGAAGTGAAATACACAAAGTGTGGTAATTGTCTTTATAATTTAACTCCATTTTTAATAGTTTTCCTGAAACTACTATGAAAGAAGCTCAGAATTGAATTGTTCTTACTAATTGTTCTGACATAAACCAAACTTGTATCATGTACTCCCAACTGTATATGGATTTACTATTATTGTGTCATTTCTTTATTGCAGTATTCTCTGAGGTTTTCAGGTGGAGACTTAATAAAAATAATTAAATAGTGCTGCCCATAGCAAACAATAATAATAAAGAATCAGGTTAATCCACAAATATACTCAGCATACTAAAAAGGAAAACTATCCAAGGAGTAATCGTGGTCCTAATACCAAATTAATCCTCTTGAAATAATAAGCTTTTCAGTCTGAGCTGAAAATGCAGTGCCTGAGTGCAGCTTGAGACCTTCCATGAGCTCTAAGGAGTACAGGCAGGAATTAGAGACTCTGAGAGTGTCAGAGTGCAGATGTCCTAGGGCTGGCTGTGGCCTCATGTCGAGCTGACAGTAAGTGCTGTCAGAGCTGGCCTTCACTCCAGTAACACTGCCTTTCCATGCCAGTTATAAAACAATAATTGCTTTTCCACCCCACAGACAATGCCAGCAGAAAAGACATGGTGGATATTAAAATATCCCGTTTAAATTCCAGCTCTGGATATTTCTGTGGTTGAAATAACACTCCTCATGGAGTTTCCTCCATCTCTACCCAGCCTGTCTAAACCAAAAAGGAAACAGAGCTTCAAGGGGAAAGAATAAAAAAGGTGGATTTTTCCTTGTGAGAAATGCAGCTCTTTAGACTTCCTGGCTGGCTGCTCTGCATAAATTAATAACCTGAAGTAAATATAACGAGCAAGTATTTTCTCTAAATTAAATTTGTGGGGAGATGCAGAGTTGATCAGGCTGTATTTAAGTCTAGACAGTTTATGTTAATTATGGTTTCCTGAGGCTGTGGTTACTTCCAGCAAACTGCTTTTGTTGGCAGTGTCCACTCAGTGGATTATCCTTTTTGCACATTGTATTGTTTCACAGGAAACCTCTTTTTACTTGTTGGACCTTTATGATGAGAAACAACAACACAGCAGCAGGTGAAATTATTTCTACATTCCTTCATTTGTTTTGATGAAAAATCAGTGGCACATAGGACTCTTTCAGGCTTCTGCCACTGTTAATTTTCATATAGAATTCACAAAGGATTAATCAATGCATTTGTTTGAAAGTATCTCTGGGGATGTTGCTGGAGAAAATCGTGTTTAGGCTTGTTGTCGACTTTCTGCACATGACTTGAACCAACACTTATACTAATTTCTCAATCTACTACAACTGCTCTGGCTTAAATATAAAATAAAGTTCTGATTGATCTCATGTTCAGGTTTATTTTTTTGGAGGGGTGGTGGTTACAGGTGTTCAATGAAAAACCTCACACTTTTAAGACTAATTATTTTCTTTTATTTTCTTTGTCAACATTGTGGTTTTAAATTAAATGAAGCAATTGCCTAGTACATATTTCTCAATTTTAAAAATGACAAATAATGGATGAACGGCATTCCTGAGGCAGGGAAAGTTCCTCAGACATTGTACAAGACTGCAGAGAAACCAAAGAGCCTGCTCTGTCAAAGCTGATACACAGCAAGAGCCCAACAGGTGAATTTTTAAAAGCTGCTTAGATAAACATGGGTGAAGCACTGCCTTATATGCACCTGCTCGAGGGTTTGGTTTTACTCCTTCTCCTCAGAGGTTTTACTCCTTCATCACTGCTTCCTGCGAGGAAACCAGAAGCCCAAATCGTGAGTGTCTGATGGAGGCTGATGAATTGCAGGAATGGAGCCTTGCTATTAGACTATAGGAAACATAACATCTTTGAAAAAAGGTATTAAGGATTCAGGAAATAAAAAAGGTAAAAATTAGGAAGTAGTAGTGGATAGCATAAAATAAAGGCAAGTTATGTACTAACTCCAAAAATTGTTCTTGTGATGCAAATTACACGAGTTTCTGTCTTTATAGTTTGTATTAACATTGCAAAAATATAGAAATGTTATTATTAAGTAGTTATTCTTTTTACTGAGGGGGAAGGTGCAGAGACAGTGCAGAACCATGATCTGAGTAGGATTAAAAGTGAGAATGAAGATAAAGGTATTTTCTGTGTTCAGGGTTTCCCTAGATGCTCTCCAAATCAAGAGGGAAATGTTATGGAACTAACAATGCAGTGCTGTGTGTTGTGGATAAGATCACTACTACTATACAGAAGATATAGGAAATAACTGCACAAAGGGGAAAATCATCTAAGACCTGAAAAGTTTGATGGGATATGATCTTATGAGACAGGATATTGGATTTTCACTGACATTAGAACTTGCATTTTCCAAGTGGGTAAAGAGGAATGTGGGTGAGTTAGAGAATGCAGCACTGGATGAACTAACAAATCTCTATTACGTTATTACAGCATATTCAACTCAGATTGCATAGACATTCTTTTCACTGGTAACAGCAGAGCTGTTCTATTTATTTGGCATGTGTACATCCTCATTTTCTAAAGCAAAATACATAACTCTGTATTTTACCACATTCTTGGGCCTCACTGCATGAAATCCCTCCACCAGCAAGGAGCTCAGCTTGCAGTCTCCTCTCTTTCTAGCCTTCCATTCCAGCTACCAAAGCTGGACAACCCCTGAGACTAAGGGGAAGACACATTTAATTGGTTGTGATAATTCTTAGAAAACTAGATTCAACTAGGACAGTAAATCCACGTAGCTGGATTGCTGTACTTACTGTAAGTGTCAAGAAGATCAAGTGACTGCAACTAGGAAAATATATAGAAATTTGAAATGACTCAGCCAAGAAATTCTGACACAGTGAATGTGTGCAAGTAGCTGGGATAGATTCCAAACAGAGGAATGAACGTTTAAAAATATTACAAAATTTTCTCATATAGAAATACTTTGTTGAATGCAAAAGTATTCAACATGTATTTAATTCGTTCAATTTCATTTCCATACATTTTCTTCTTGAAAGTGTGTGTCCTGGAAACAGATTGATTTCAGTACAACACATGGCAGAATAAAGTTCAGGCTCTCCAGTGGGATTTGAATCTGGTGGGTGCTGTAAAGATTATAGAATTCCATAACTGAAAATCAGGTGTGCTGCCTTGGAGGGGAACCTGCTGGTGGTGAGAAATGGATTGGTGCTAGCAGACATCCTTTGTGCAGGTTTAAATCTTGCTTCAGTTTGTTATTTGTTTCACTTATATTGTTCTGAAATCACGGTCCTGAGAAGGGCTTGTCTGAACAAGAATGTCTCACGTGAATTACTTAAACCAGATTATAAAACTGCAGTGCTAAACTATGCAAAAGGGTGTGTGGAAATATTTGGTCTGGTTTAGGCTGTGCATTTTGGTGATTTTTTTTTTTTTTAATAAATTGTAGGTAATCACATCAATGCTCTGGGAAAAACATTGGTTGCCATCCTGGAATGAACACATATGGAATTTTTAGAGACAAACACTGCTGAGTTCTGGTTTCTGTGTGAAATGGAACTTAATAGAAAGTAGGGAATTTAAACAAAGGGCTACACAGATTAGGCAGAAAATAAACCATGTGGATTTATAGAATTCCGTTTGTATTATTTTTCAATAGATAAGTCAATAAGGCTGTAGAGAGTTTTAATATAGGTAGATGTCTTTAATTATGAAGATATGAGATATTTTACAATAGGACAAGGGAGAATGGTGGGGGTTTGATCTCAGAAGAGCCTATCAGTATCTTGGGGCTGCAGAGTGATGTCTCCACATTGAAATAATGGCTACAATTAATTGTCATGTATCAGGACTTCAGTCAGATGCCTGAGACAATCCTTCCTCTCATACTAACTTGGTTTCTGGCATTTTTATTTATAATTTTCCTTCTCTGAAACACTCAAGATTTCTTAGAGTTGTGGATCACACAGTGAATCCCAAGCAAGGTGGGAGGTGGGACAGAGGCTCCTCTCCACTGCTTTTCATGCCTTACTAATATGTTCACGGTGATATTGGATGCCTGGGCTATAATTTTTTTCTGCAGGTCAGAGTGTCAGGCACCTTTAAAAATGTTTTAATCCGCTTTCCTAGGAGAGCAAGGTTCATATAATCATGTCTGGTTTTTTCCCTCCAATAATCTCAGAAACTGTTGGCTAATTTTACTGAAATGGCAGGAAAAACTGTAGCGTTAAAGGCATTAATCTTCCACGGGTTTGGGGCAGCAGGGTTAATGCCATGGCACAAGCTGTGTTCAGCAGTGAGAATTTGCTCTGTGAAAGACACTGGAGCAGACACTGAGGAATAAATACGACAGAGAAATATCTAAATATCTTTGGAATATCCAGGGAGCTACTGATTTCCTCTTGGTTTTTATGCAGTAGCCTTTCCGAGATTATCCTGGCATGTCTCAAATGAACTCCTGGTATTCCATGGCTTTCAGGTTTCATCTTTCCTGGTCTATCAACAGCACTGGCAGGCCTTCTTTTAAAGAGCTGACATGCTTGCTTTGGCTGGAGATCACTGATCATTTCTGCGCTGCGTAACTCTCTGGCAGGTGAAGGGGTCAGCCCTGGTGGCCTGACATTGTCCTCCAGTTTTATTTAATTTGGAGAAAAAGCTCTCCTGTGCAGTTTGCCCTGGCAGTGCACCACTGGAACTTTCTCGTGAAGTTAACAAAGCCAGTTCTTGGTGTGATATCCACCTTGTGCTCCTGAAGTACAGTAAACATAAAAATCCATCTTCCAAAAAAGGAATGAGTTCTGGGTTTTGTTTGGTTTTGTTTGTTTGTTTGTTTCTTTTTGTATTGTTTTGGGTTTTTTAATGGAAAATGTTCTGTCATGTCTCAAAGGTTGTCAGGCTTGAAAAGAAAATGGGTTACACTAAAAAGGCTTGGATCTATCAAGGCAAATTCCCTTATGAAAGCTAAAAACATCACTTAGTACCATGTCTGCAACTGAGAGGACAAAATCACTGTGAAAGTCATACAAGGTCTGCTTTTGATCACCAAATGAAAACTAATCAGCTGTGGGGTTTATGTGCAAAACCAAAGTAAAAAGAAACAGGTTCATATAAAATCTTTGTCTTATTCACCGACTGTGTTTCACTAGTCTTTTCAATCCACTTTTCAAATTTACCTTGTGGCTCTATTATATTTTATACATACTTATTTTACTCATTCACCCCTTTTTCCGCAGCCAACTCTATAATGGCAATTTTGGCTATTCAAATCCTTATTTAAGATGTTTTCATTTTGTTAACTGCTCTTTGAATGCAACCAGTTATCTTTCTGGATTAAATTAATTGATTACTATTGCTTAGTAGACTGATAACTTTTGAATCCTTCTAGTTTCACAAAACACACTAAACTGATACAGAAAATGTAATTTTCACTGTCTGAAAAATACTATATTTTCTTTTTATCAAAGAACATGAGTGACAAAATGTTAGGTAATATGTAGAAAATTATCACTCAGCACATTAAATCAGATTATCTCTCAATCCTAGTATGACCATCAAGCTGTTCAACCTTGGTTACCCAACAAAACAAATATTTATTATCCTCAAAATCTGTGCAGTGAAATGTCATATCAAACATACCATAACAATTCTCAGGAGAAGATCAATACAGCACATGGGCAGCAAAAGCTACTGATGTGACAGAGATAAAAAGCATCCCTCCAGAAATCTTGGTAACAATTTTTAATGAAACATATGTGAAAAGTGCTGCATTTCTCCTTACTGATTAATAGGGACCCAAAGCGGAGCAACATTCAGAAAAGAAGTGTCCTCCTTTCTCAAGTGGAGCCTTGGGACTCTTCATATTGAAACACAATAAAATCTTTGTGTTTCTCAAACAGCCACTGATTTTAGAAAGAATTCCATGGCATAAAAATCCATCTTTCTTTACCTAAAAGAGTCGATAAAGTATTTTTATTTTATGGGTAGCCTCTTTTCCCAGCATTACTTCACCACAGATTTTCAGGAGAAGTCACGACTGACTAGTGCTCAAAAATTTCTTCTGGTGGCCTTCAGAGTAAGACAAGAATTGTCTAAATTAGGTTAACTATGGAGTTTGGCAATCAGTAAAAGGATAACAACAAAAACCCATTCTCCTTTCAATTTGTGATATGCGTTTCAGGTTTTAGTATGTGTTTTGAGGATTTGAGTGTTTTCAGTCTCATCAGACATTTTCATGTAGAAACTAGGCTACAGAGGAAAGCAGCATTTCAGTGCAGATGTTGAAGGCAGTGACAGTTTTGGATTTTCACCGAGTCTAGTGAATATTCCACAAATAAATACCTGTTCCTGAAAAGCATCAGCTCAAAGAGGGCAGCCCAAATCCTACACCAATGCAAGTGTGGTAGTGCCTCTGACACATGAGGAGCTGACAACTGGAAGAGACTTGTCACACAGATCACCTCATTGGAAGAGAATAGCCTGCCCAGAAAAAGGGGCACTAAAGATTCTGTTCCATTTTCTGTAGCTGTCGACAGAGGTCTGCTCTTCCCAACGGCCTCAAGCACTCCTGATCTGAAAAGGGGTGGCTGAATTAGGTCTTGCCCTACATTCTTCCTCTGTGTAGGTGCCAGCGGCCATCAAGCAAGGATTTTCAGCGAAGGCAAGCAAAGGTGAATAATAATAATAATTCACCTCAGGAACTGGTCCCCGTTCTGGACGGTGTGTGCACCTTTTCCCCTGCAAAACATTAACTCCATGTGAAGTGGGAACTCCAGGAATTTCTTTTACAAGAACTGACATCTTGGCTTTCTATTTAGGTCACCATGGAATGCTTCACTCCTCCATGGGCCCTTTCACATCAGAAAGTGACAATGACTAATGACAACGACTGTTTCAGTTTGAATTTTCATGGGGGAGACAGAAGGTCAGGAGTTGAGACCATCCAAAAGAGAGGAGACTTGCCACAAATTGTAGGAAAATGGTAGTGGGCTTTTAGCCGTATATTGGAGGTAAAGTTTTTCCTCGAATTGGCTGACAGCACGTGACTGTCAGGATGTTATTTTTTATACTTTATTAATTATGTTCTGAAAATAAGCTTATACATTTGAAGTAAATGCTGGGACAGAATTTTGTGGGGAAAATGCATAATGTAGAAGATAAAGCACAGCAGGACTCTGAAGCTCACATGAAGGAGAAATTTTGAGAAGAGGGAATGGGGAGGACAGTGTAAGATTCTCAAGATCTGCGCTAAAATGGTAAGAATTAAGGTTATTGATTATTCTGGAACATAACACAGTATCCTTCTAACCTTCACCTTTAAAGACCCCCCTCAATTTCATGAAAATAGTCTTTTTTCACAAGGCAGCTTAAACTTTCATCACAAAATAACTTTTCTACCATTTCTGTATACTACAGAAATACAGTTCAAAGCCAATAGTGTCAGAGGGCATTACATTTAAGGGTAAAACACAAATGAGAAGAAACTGGTGTTATTCAAGACATGTTCCCTATTTTCCTCTGCAATATTTGATATGTACTAATTTTTAGAAGACAACTCCAGGGGAAATATTTTCTTAAAAATAAAATTTTTGCATAAGCTTGTGACCCTTGTACTGCCTATAGGCTCCTGAGGTTCTCACCAAATGGAAGAGATATTTTTCTATTGGCAGGGACTCAATAGAAGAAAGAAGGGAAAAAAAATCCATGCCCCAAAAGAATAGCTTCATGGGAAAATGTATTAAACAGTGAAAGAACCAGGAAAATTAGAGCTAATTTAGATTGACAGTGTTTTCAAACATGTCAGAACTAAGTGAACTTTTTAGGCAAAAATGTTGTGCTAGATCCCTAGAGGACATAAATAATGATATCCATTATCTTCCTCATGAGATAAAATCAATATTTTATTTTTAAAGGCCTTCAAAAGAGATGGAGCTCCAGATTCTCAGAGGCACAAAATACCAGTGTAAGCAGGATAGAGTGTCTGAGGCTGTGTGAGCCTCAATCCTACTTTCTTTATCTTGGAAAGTTGCAGAGGCTAAAAATGGCCTACAGACATTTCAGATGATCCTGATCCGAGGCATCTGGTTTCCATGAGGGTTTTTGTCATTCATTGAGAACAGTGAAATTATTTCTGGAATGCTGAAAGGCGGGACAGAATCAGCACAGCCTTTGTTAGAAGTGGGATCTGCAGAGTCAGAAATGCTTTTCCTTGGAGTGATCTCATGTAGTCCATGCAAACTTTAGATTTAGAATTTAGCTGCCCCTCAGGTGGAGTCACTGCTTCTCCTCTGAGCTGATAGCTGACCCAAAGAGATGGGCTTGCCGATGTCTGCAGCAGCATTTGGCAATGACTCAGAGCAGCAATTACTGACTCACAAAAGAACCTTTTCCACTAATGCATGTTTCTCGCCATTTTCCTAGGCATGGGAGGCTGTGACTCACTGCGTGCTTCAATTTAGAGGAAATGCACGATCAATGTCGTTTACAACTCACTCTTTTGGACTACTGATGCCTAGATATGCAGCTGCAGGCAGGTAAATGAATACCATTATCACAAGAGAGACTACCAATTCTGGGATACTGAGAGCCAATTCAGGACCCTCCTGCTTGCATGTTGATATGGGGATTTTTGTGTTGGGAGGGTTTTTTTTAAACATCATGAGTGAAAATAATTTGTTAGAGACACAGAGGAATTTGATGAATACTAGGAAAAGAAATGTTCTTATTTTTGTTATTTAAAAACTTTTAAGCAGTCTCCATAGAATATAAATGCAGTGCAAAGAAGTTCTGTTCTTATCTTATAAATACCAGTGAGAACAAGCCCATTAATTTGTAATACTGCCAAGGGTTGTACTTATGAAGCATAGAATGTATGAAGTACAAAACAACAATTTCTATTCAGTCACAGAACAACTAAAATTAGGCTATACTTTGAATTCTCTATGGCAGAAAATGAAACCTTCAAGTGAAGAAAATGAAACCCTTTCAGGGTTTTTTATGTTTGAGCAATTAAAACACCTCATAATTCCACAGTATATGAGATCCAGTGGAAGACTCATTGAAATAGATCAGAACAGATTCTCTACATCACATTAACGATTTGAGCAACCAAAACATGCTTTGAATTAAATACAATGACAAAATACTAATCTTGATTTCATTTTAATAAATTCCAGAGATGGATGGTTGTCATATATGTGTGCTTTCAGTTTCCCTGCAAGGCATTTAAAGTTCAGTTGTATAGTGTGGTTTCATACATTGAAATATTGTAAATAAGTTTTAAAAAACAACCCAGAAGACCATTTTTCCCCCAAAAATATTTTTGACAAAAAAACAGCAGCATTAAATGTATGTTTGACAAAACAAATTTTGTTTGGAAATTTGGACTAGATCTAAAGTTTCAAATGTCAGCTTGAAAAATTCTCTAACAGAGACTACCAGTCTGTGAAGCTTCATGTTTAAACTTAGGCTCTGCAAGAGTCAGAGAGCTACATTGATGGTAATTAGAAAATTTTTTGTTAGATTAAGTGGGTTAAGGTTATTCAGAGTAGCTCTTTCACACTGTCCAGTGACTTCAGCATCCTCAAAATAGTAGTGGACTGCTCACTATACTCTGAGCAGTTATTTCATTTTTATAATTCCCTTTTTGACATATTCTAGGTGTGTCATGAGGGCTTTCTGTGTCCCAAGGACTTCACGTTTGGGAACATTCAAAGGAATAGGAGTCATAATGCAAAAAGTATTTCAGTTTTTATGTAGCTCCACATGTCTCGGCATATTATAGAATTTTATCTGTGACTTTTTTCCTGTAAGGAACAGAGTCAATTCCCAATACTTCAAAACCCAGCAGTGGTTTACATGTTTTTCTATCCACACTACTCCATGTGCATTACACATACAGACACACTGCTGTATATTATAAAGTGGGTAGGTTTATGCACATTATAACATGTATGTAGTTACACACAGACACACACAATTAATATGCTTTATACCAAAGCTATATTCTGTACAAACTACTAACAAAACCCCAGACCATGACATGACAAAAGAATTAATTTCTTTTAGAACCTTTTGGGGTTTTTTCTGGATTGCAGGAAAGTATTTATTAAGAAAGCATAGTCTTTCAAACATACCAGATAGTACACTTCCATCAATTTATTTTATTTAGTGACAGAGAAAAAGTAACACTTGTAGTAAAAGAACCAAGAAACCCTATAAATTGCTATCTGGTTCAACACCATTTCATAGAAGTTCTTTGAGAAAGAAAACAATTCTTTTTTTTACAAAGCTGTCCTTTTAGAATTTGTTCTACAACCTTAATTAAAACATTTGACTATGGGGTAGAGAGATGTTGTGGGTTTTCCATTATATTTCAGTTTAAAATATCTTTTTATTATCTTTTAAAATGTGAAAATCATGGTAGCAGTTTGCTTCAGGTGACAACTAGAAGGAGTATGAGATATTTTGGTAGTTTGATTTGTGCTTTGACTATAAAACTTTATGATGCAGCTTGTCTTGATGAGAAATCTTATAACTTAAGCAGTCCTCTAATTCTCTCACACTTGCTTTTTCAAAAGGGATAAAATAAAGATTTTGTGTTGAATTTGGCTCAGCTGAGTTTGATGGCATAAATGAGGGCAGAGGCTAAGCCTGACTGTGGAAGTGGGACCTTCGAAGGAATTTGGCTGTGGGCACATGAAAAGCAAAGCAGAGCAGCTTATTCACAGCCTCATCCGGCTTTTGAATTTGATGCTTTGATATGATGATTTGATATCAGTAAAAGGGTCAAACATATTTTAAACTGAAGAGAGCAATTGAGTTGAGAGATAAAATAGTGCAAATTGGAAAGTTTTCACGTTTCACAAACTGCTCAGCGCTGCAGAATGAGACTGGAATATTTTTAATTACCCTTAAATGTGACTAAGCTGTGTGTAGGTTTCAGAAGCAGGTGAGTCAGAGGAGGAAACCTCACTCCTCAGCAAGGATTTGGACCATCTGAGATAAATCAACATATGTAGAAAATTAAATCTGATTTAATAATGATGAAATTAATAGAAAATTGTATTATTTTATTTTTAAAAGCCTGAAGCTTACTGCTTCATTCAGTTTAAGAAATGAGAAGAGAAACAACAGAGTGGAAGGGTATCATCACAGAGAGAAACCCCCTCAGAGAGCAAGCTTTTAATTAAATCATAACAGATGCTGACCTAGGCATTGAGGGGAATCAACGTTTCTGATTTGTACAGCATTTAAGGTGATACAAGAGGTGAAGAGTGAAAAGCAGGGGAATTCATGTATACATTGGTTTTATTCCTCCTGGGATCACAAAGGTCATTGGCAAAGTTCCTGCTGACCATAAAGTCGCATGCTCAGGCCCAGCTGCTCACGTTGTTGTTCATAAAGAAAACAGATTTATGCAACTGAGCCGCTGAGTGGAGGGGTTTATGGGGCGCTCCCGGCGCTGTCTCATGGAAGGACTGCAGGAGCTTCTCACAGGGTCGGGGGGAACGCCTGGATCCGCGCTTGGATACGTGGAGCATCACTTAAAGGAGGCGCCGAGGGACGAATCTTGGTGCCGGGGAGCAGCAGCCGAACAGGTGAGCCCGTGTGGGTTTGGAGCGGGGAATTTTCTCCTTCCCCTTTGCAATTTCATCTCGCCAGTCCCTCCCCGGTTCCCTAGGAACAAAAATGGAGCTTATGAGGACAAAAGGGATTAAGGAGAAGGAAGCAGCTACTCTTCTTTTATTGTCTGCGTTTGAACTGAGGGGATCCCTCTTCACTTGGGGTTTTAAGGGTGATGATTGCAGGAAAAGCTGCCTTTTCCAGGCTGTTAGGGGTATTCCGGGGGTGACAGGGAATCCCTGCGTTCTATTTTAAGGGGAATGGGAAAAGTATTCTTGTGGTGTTATGGGTTTGATTTGAAGGCAGCCCACCCCATTTTCATCACCCTCGGGTTTAAATGGAGGGGGCAGCCCTGGTGTCCCTCCTTTTCAAGGGTTTGAATGGAGGTCGAAATCGCCCTTTCCCATCAGTCGAAGACTTTCATTTAAGGAGCGCCCCTTCTTTTCTGCTCTCGTAGGGGACGAAACTGAAGGGAAGAACGCATTTCTTTGCCCTTGTTGAAGTGAGGAAAGGAAAGGAAAGGGAAGATTTATATAGAAATATAAATCTAAATATAGAAATATACAGTCAATATAGAAAGATATTTGTAAAAACACGACTGAACGACGCCGCCTTCGGCTGAATGGAACGAGCTCAGCCGAACCAAGGCGAGACCGGCCGAACCTGACGGGCTCGAGCGAACCGAGGCCAGGCTTGCGAGGCTGCCTGAATGGAGCCGAGCTCAGCCGAACCGAGCCCACTGCTCTCGTGCGCGCTAATTAGCGCGAGTGCGGTCACAGCCCAATGAGCTCCTGTGCCACCCCGCGCTCCCGGTCGTGTCGGTGCGATGGCCGGGCCACCCGCGGGACGCGGCAGCAGGAGAGCCCCGAGCCGGGCGAGTTTAACGTGAGGCGCCGCCGCTTGCCCGCCCTCAGGGAGCCCCGAGCCGCGTCGAGCGCATTGAGCGGCTCCGAGTTCGGCCGAAGCGAGCCGAACGCACGGAGAGGCTCCGAGTTCGGCCGAATGAAGCCGAGCCGCGCCGAAGGCACAGAGAGCAGCTCCGAGTTCGGCCGAAGCGAGCCGAGCGCACAGAGAGGCTCAGAGTTCGGCCGAAGCGAGCCGAGTGGCGCCGAACGTACAGAGCGGCTCCGAGTTCGGCCGAAACGAGCCGAGCCGCACCGAGCGCGCTGAGCGGCTCCGAGTTCGGCCGAAATGAGCCGAGCCGCACCGAGCGCGCTGAGCGGCTCCGAGTTCGGCCGAAATGAGCCGAGCCGCACCGAGCGCGCTGAGCGGCTCCGAGTTCGGCCGAAATGAGCCGAGCCGCACCGAGCGCACGGAGCGGCTCCGAGTTCGGCCGAAACGAGCCAAGCCGCACCGAGCGCACTGAGCGGCTCCGAGTTTGGCCAAAGCGAGCCGAGCCGCGCCGAAGAGGCGAGTCCAGCCGAACGCAGCCGACAATAGCCGAGTTTAGCCGTTTACAGCCGAATTTAGCCGAGCAGCTGTGAGCTTTGCGCGCTTGAGGTGAGCGTGCATCATTGCCGGTTTGGGATTGAGTGAAATGCACTAAGGCAACCAGCTCTGGGGAGGGAGGCAGGGAAATCCTCTCTTAACATTTACCAATTCTTCCGTCAAAGCCATCACGGCAGGACAGCGTGAAGACCGAAAGTGTAAGAAGATGTGGAGGGAAACAGAGAATCTGACAGATCTGACAGGAGCAGCCAACGCACGAGTGCACGAATTTTGCTTGTTGCTTGGATGTAAACTCAGAAGTTGTAAGGAATTTGGGAATGAGAAGGGACATTTCAGAAGAAGAAGTTGTTGTTACAGTCCTGGCAAAATTTTTTGTTCTAGCTAATAAAAGAAGTTAGTTTAAATTAAAAAAAAAAAAAAGTGGGTTTTTTTTTTTCTTCACTATTATATTCATTGGTGGTATATGGTGTGTTGTTTTATTTCTTGGTGTTATTAACTCTGTGTAAATTGTTTTTTGAGTGAAGCTGACTTTCTGGATGGGTTGGTTTGTATTTGAGGTAGGATTGATTTCAATAGGTTTCTTTCATAGACTTGTGATAGCTATTACTGGGATTTTGGTTTTGTTTACTGTATGTATAAACATACAGATTTGGTAGGGCCAGCTGGGCTGCTGGAGTTTTGAGTGTGAACTTATTAGATGGCTTTTCCTAAACACAGAATAATTATGTAAGGTAACAGCAAATTTTTTGTGAGAAAAAGTTACAAAAAGCAGCCAGACCACGGGTAGCTGCTGAAGTTCTTCGTGTTTTGTTATTGTAATCACGAGTCGTTGTGGCTAATCGCTCCTTTTGTATCAGCAGAGCCTCGCCCGAGGCTAAGTTGTACCTTTCCCAGAAGGGTGGGAACCTTCCCGAACAGTAGAAGAGACCTGAGAAGGTGCGGGGGGGCTATGCAAAGTGACTCCAAGACCACAATGCAGCATGGGTCCCCCGCTGTACGGAGAAAACCCCAAAAAAAACGAGCCACCTAAGAATTGAGAGACCAGAGTGATGTCTAGACGTGAGGAGCCGAATGCTGAGCTTGCAGAGATGCAGAACACCTTCGGACCCTCTCGCCCTGACCAAGAGAGACGACCCCGGCGGTGAGACCAGGCCGACTGAGTGGGTGGGGCACCATCTGACGGGATCAGCAGGCCCTAAAGGCTCCCACGAGGACGTGATCCCCAGCTCTGCCCCTAGTGGACAGAGCTGTGCATATCTTCCTCCTCTGAGTCGCCCGGGAAGACGACGGAGACTGCAGACCCGTTGAGCCACCCAATCCTGAGCTGTTCACTTTTAATAAAGGCATTAAAAAGGAGAAGAAGTCTCCTGGCCCTTTCTGTTTATTTCACTGTCCAGCTGTAAATTTATCTTGTGTTTTGCCTTCCAGGTTCGCTCGTATTGTAATTTGCAAATGGCACGGCAAATGCCACGAGAGCAGCTGGTGAAGGTGGTTCAGAAGCAATGACAAGAATGTGCTGCAAAGTTGGGTCCAGCAGTCCAGCTTCCCGACACGGTAGGGCAGGCACACCTTTTGATAAAGCATCAAACGCTGTAGTTTTTATTCTTGGTGTTTGTCTGCGCTCCCATTCTGATCACCCCTTGAAGTATTATTTTTCAAAATGATATCTAGGAGAGAAATCATGTTTATTCAGAAGGAAGCCGTAATTTTCATCTGTTCCAAATGCACCAGGTGTGTTTTAAGGCCTGCACACACAGCAAGAGCTGCAGAGCTTGTTGTGCAGTTTCCTGCAGCACTGATTTATTCTGTATTCCAGTAACCATGCCCTGGGCTGCCAGCCAGGCTCAATGCCAGGAGCGGGAGGAGTAGACCCGAGAGGTGCTTTGGGTGGAGCCCAGCCAGGTTTCAGGCAGCCCGCAGAGTCTGCCCTTGCAGTCCACACCGGTCTGCTGTTGCCATCTGCTGGAAAAATCCCTAATGGATATTTCCAAAGGTGGGGAGGAGCATCCGCTCCTGTCACGGACCTGCTGGGGGCTCTTTGCCCTCTGGCTCCGTGCGCTCTGCCCAAGAACAGCGTGTGCAGCAGGCTGTCACCGCTCTCTGCAGGGTGAAGCACCTTCAGCCAAGGTCAGTGCAAGAGCAAAACAATCCTGCCAGCAAAGCCTGCTACTAGAGAGGCAAACAATGATCCTTCCAAAGGAATTCATCCTTCTTCTCCCTTACAACTCTCCTGTGTCATCACACCGCAGAATGGTTTGGGGTGGAAGAGATCTTGAAAACAACCTAGTTCCACCCCTGTCCTGGGCAGGCTCACCTTCCTCTGGGCCAGGGTGCTGTGCTGTCACAGATCAGGTGGCAGATCTGTGGAAATTGTAATGATATTATTAAGGCGTGTCTCTTATTGCCTTGCCATTCGTGAATCCCGAGGCTGTCTTGTCCTAGTTTAGCTTTCTGATGTGGAGGAGCTGAACTGCCAACTGATATGGATTTTGGTGCTCTCTGTGGAGTGACGTCCTGTAAAATTTCTGTCCCAGAAATGCTGTCACAATGGCTCTGCTCCATAAAGAATGACACGGCCTGATTGTCAGCAATTTTTGCTGCTGCAATAGTGTATAAATGCTAAAATTTGAACACTGCTTATTATTTCAAAAGAGAATATTTTAAAACTGGAAGTGATAGCTGAAATTACGCCAAAAAGGTAGCAAGAGCAAATACATAGAATATTTCTCCCTGTTTGTAGATATACTTTTCATTTAAAATTATGCTGATGGGGATATGCTTTTATGTATTTAGTGACTTTACAGATTTCTTCCCCGAGTTTTTTGAGTTCATAGAATCATGGAATAATTCAGGTTGGAAGGGGCTCTAAAGATCACCTCGTTCCAAGCCTGCTGCCGTGGGCAAGGACACGGTTCCATGGACCAGGTTGCTCTGAGCCTGATCCCAGAGCACCAATGGGCCTTGGAACACTTCCAGGGATGGGGCAGCCCCAGCATGTGTGAGCAACCTGTGCCAGGCAGGTGCCAGAGGAGGAAGAAAGCCCTTCCCAGCTGGAGCAGAGGCTGCTGCAGCTTGGCGCAGCCTCGTGTCACCGAGGGTGTGAGACAGAAGGGCCCTTCCCGTGGAGGGAGAACGGCACTGGAAGATCTTTTTTGGGAGGAGCGGAGCAATGGAACGCCAAAGCAGCCTTCAGTTCTTGCAGCAGAGTTGGGAACAACCGGAAGCAGGAGCAGAGCTGGCCTGGTGCCTGGCAGCTCTGCAGGCAGTGGGGATGGAGAAGGTGCAGTTGTCTGTCTTCTTGGCTGAGTCTTGAAAAATGAGGCACTTTTCTGTAGTTCCTTTTCAAGCATTATGTGGCAGTTGCCCCTAGAAGTCCAAAGGCAGCTGTTTTCTTAGCAGGAGGAAGTCAGGAAGAGGCAAAGCAGGCAAAGACATCAGATAAGTCTGGATAAAAATCTTGGCTAAGCTGTTTTTTCCCCCTCCTCCAAACAGGCAATTCTGAAGCGCTGAGCAGAGATCTGCCCCCGGGAGGCAGAGCAGAGCCGATCTGTGAGAGCTGACACGGGAGCTGTGGTGAGGACAGCTGCTCCCCTGCCTCGGTGTGGGACCTGCTGAGCTGCCGTTCCTGTGCTGGGAGTGTTTCTCCTCTCATGCAGGCAAGCCAGAGAGCTCCTAGGGATGGAGCAGGTAAGGTTGAAGTGCCGAGATCTCCCCGGTAAGAAGTGCCGTGACAAAAGGAAATGGCCTCAAGTTGCAGCAGGGAAGGCTCAGATTGGCTTTGAGGACCAATTTGTTCACTGAAAGGGTGGTCAGGCGTAGGAGCGGGCTGCCCAGGGCAGTCCTCGTTGCTGGAGACATTTGAAGCATGGCAAGATGTGGTGTTTAGGGACCTGATTTGGGTGGGGGCTTGGCAGTGCTGGGGCAGCAGCTGGGCTCAATGGCCTTAGCAGGCTTTTGCAGCCTAAAGGATGCTATGGTTCTGGAAAGCCTCGACCCCTCTGGCTCCGACACAGCACCTGGATGCTGACGGAAGGAGGCTGGTCATAGAGCCTGGAGGTGCCTGTGCCACAGGGAGGGAGAGGACAAGGCAGTGTCACCTGCAGGGAGGGTCTCGTCCCCAGAGAGCGGCCAGTGACTCCATCCGTGCCTGGGGCTCTGGGTGCACCCTCGGGGTGGATACCTGCCCTCAGGTTTCCCTCTGGGCACCCGGGGAGGGAACCAGGTCCATCCGTGTGGCAGCTCCAGGGCCTGCAGGCTCTGGGGCCCTGCAGCCGTGTGCCCTGTCACAGGGCGGCAGGGACGTGACGCTGCCCGGCCGCGCCGCTGGCCTGGGATCCTTGCTGCTTTCCTCCCGATCCCACATGGCTGTAGCAGCAATCTTGTGTCTTTTCTTTAAAAGTGTCCTTGGGAGAGTTCAAAGAGAGGGTAATTAGTTATGTCAAAGCCTACAGATTTGACCTGTTGGCACACAAGAGAAAAGACAGAAACCTGCTTGGCATCCTTGTGCCTGGAAGTCATTGTGACCCAGGGAAGCGAGGAAGGGGCTGGCCGAGGTCACTGAGGCTCTGAGATGGAGGTGAGTTTGCATTCCAGTTGATTGGAACGGAGGCTCATCAGAAGTTTCCTCGGCTATCCAAGGCACAGAGCCCTGGAGCCAAGTGAGCCTGAGCTGCTGCATGCTTGCTGTGAGCTTTGGGGGTGAGGGTGCATCGTTGCAGGCCTGGGATGGATTGAAATGCGCTGAGGAAAGCAGAGGGAGGGAGGGAGGGAAATGCTCTGTTAACTTGTGCCAATTCTTCTGTCAGACTCATCACGGCGGGACAGCGTGGAGACTGAAAGTGTGAGAAGATGTGGAGGGGAACAGAGAATCTGACGGGAGCAGCGAACGCACGAGTGCACGAATTTTGCTTTTTGCTTGGATGTAAACTCAGGAGTTGTAAGGAATTTGGGAGTGAGAAGGGACATTTCAGAAGGAGAAGAAGAAAAAGAGGTTGTTGTTGTTGTTACAGTCCTGGCAAAATCTTTTGTTCTAGCTAATAAAAGAAGTTAGTTTAAAAAACAAAAAGAAATAGGTGTAGGGTTTTTTTTTACTTCACTGTTATATTCATTGGTGGTATATGGTGTGTTGTTTTATTTCTTGGTATTATTAACTCTGTGTAAATTGTTTTTTGAGTGAAGCTGACTTTCTGGATGGGTTGGTTTGTATTTGAGGCAGGATTAATTTCAATGGGATTCTTTCATAGATTTCTGATCGGTATTACTGGGATTTTGGTTTTGTTTGCTGTATGTATAAACATAGAGCTTTGGTAGGGCCAGCTGGGCTGCTGGAGTTTTGGGTGTGAATTTATGAGATGGCTTTTGTTAAATGCAGATTTTAATTTTTGAAATGTTTTCCAATGTAGTGGTTTTAAGGTGGTTTTTAAGAATTCATTGTATTGTTTCCTGTTGTTTGTAGTTGGTGTATGATAAGGGATGTGGTGTGACTTCTTAAACACTATGGTTTTAGTGTTCCTAAGTTCTGATTTCTTTCTGGTTCGATAGTTTTTTTTATTTTTTAGGACAAGGGCATTTATATGGTGGGTTTTTATAGGCAATACGTTTTTTAATTTAGGTAGTGATATTTTTTAGTATTTTAATAGTTTAGGTTTTTTATTTTCATGGTTTTAATTATTTTTTTAAATTTTTTCAAATAACTTGTCTAGATAATAGGTTATTATTTGTGCATTAGCATAAAGGTAGAGCTTTGGGGACTTTTTTTAGTAATGTTTAGGGTCAGTTGTACAGTTTTGAGTCTCGTGAGTTGGTTTGATTTAGTTTTTACTGGGTGTTTGTTTTTATTGGCAGTTGTGTCATTTTCAAGGTGTATTTGAGTTTTTTGGGGTTTTTGAGATATTGGTTTAGGAGGAAGTTTATGATGAGAATGTGCGGAGGTTTTGGGCTACTTTATAGTGGGATCTAAAATTTATTGACAGTTAGGTTTATTTGAGTTTTTATTAGGGTTCAATGACGTTGTGGGACGTTTGTTCCGTTAGTAATAGCAATGGGTTTTGTTTTGATGCGCTGCGATGGGACGAGCATGTGCTGCGTGCCGGTGCTGACAAAGGTACGGTATTGTTGTGGTTCTGGTGCGTGGGGTTAATGAACATGTATGGTTTAATATAGAAATGAAAATAGAAATAAATATACATTTAAAAATAAATATAACATTAGAGTGGTAGACATGAATATAGATAACAGATACATACATAAAACTGTAATACATGGTATATAATTGTAACATCATATAGATAAATGATAGTCTATTATATATATATATATACACAAAGATATATAAATATAGATAGTTAATATGAAAATATTTAAATGGAGTTAAAATAAATGGGGGGGTTTTATTAGGTTATAGGCTGGGGTTTTTAAATAAATGATAGAAATAAAATATCAATTCAGATATACAAATATATATACAAATACAAATCTCTATAAATATTTAATTTAAATAAATATAAGGAAAAGAAATCTATAATACAGAAAATACAGATCTCTTATTATATTAGAAGGTATTCTCTCTAATATATATAATATCTATGAATAAAATAAATTAAAATATCCATATGAATATCATTTTAATTTTGAAAAATAAATTTACTTCCTACATTTTTAAATCTGGTTCAAATAAAGGGGTGTCCTTGCTTTTCATTTGGTTAGAGGCAGGAGTTTTATTTGAAATAATATAAGTAATATCGAAATGTGGATCTTAAGATAGAGATATTTAATAAATATATAAGGAGAAATTGCTAAAATATGAATATAAATTTATATATAAATATATGTAAGTAATATGAAGAGTTGCAGTGTAGAATGTAAATAACATTATACGGCAATATAAATTATAAATGGGAATATAAATATAAAAATATGTAAATATAGCTTAAAAGAAAGGGAATGTTTTGGCTTTTATTTAAGTAGAGGCAGGGGTTTTATTTTGAATATTATAAGTGTTCCAGAAGTAAAAACCTTGAGGCAGAAATATTTAATCAATATAAAAAATATGAATAAAAATATATAAAAATTCATAAATAACTACTCGCATCAGATGTAATATAGAATATAAATTTGTTTATAACTTGTCATTGGTAAAGATAAATGTATAAGTAAGCAATAGACATTAATATACATTATAAATACAAATATGAATATAAAAATTGAATATAAGGATAAGGTCTATTTAAATATTGTTTAAAAAAAGGGTTGGGGTTTTATTTATTCTTATTGTGTTTAGAGACAGGGTTTTTATTTTAAATAATATGAATGTAGATATTATTGTCATATATTTCTAAATATTGGGATATACAATCAAGATCTAAATATATATATAAACACAAAATCTAAAGAAATACAAATAATAGGAAGAGATGTAATGAAGAATACAAATAACAGTATACATAAGTGTACATTTTAAATGTAAATGTGAATATGAACCTGAAAACTAGAATTTTAAAAAATATTTAAATACAGTTGAGAAGAAAGGGGTTCTTTTTGGCTTTAACGTGGATGGAGGCAAAGGTTTTATTTTAAATAATGCAAGTGTTACAGAAGTAAAAATCGTAACAGAAATATATACTTACCATGTAAAAATATGTATAAAAATACACAAATAAATTTAAGTTTTAGGGATATATGCAATATGGAATAGAAATGTATTTATAAAAAGAAACGTATAAATGGATAGTGTACATCAATGTACATTGTAAATAGAAATGTGAATATTAATATGAAAAAACTTTTTAAAAAATATTTAAATATTTTTTAAAAGAAATTGTTGGTTTGTTGTGTTGTGTTGTGTTTTATTTGTCTTTTATCCTATTAGATTAGAGGCAGAAGTTTATTTTTCCTCTTCGCGGTTGTTTTGGGGCATTTATTTCAGAGCAGTTTTCGGCGGGGGCCGCCCCTGTTCTTTTTCGCCGCCTTCCCTGCCCGCAGCCCCGAGGCGCGCTGCGCCCCCGGCTGGGGCGTGCGGCAGTGCTGCCGCCTTGTGGGCAGAGCGCGGTACTGCAGCCCTGCACCGAGAGGCCGCCACCTTGGGAGTGGCGCGTCGCGGGTGTCGCGGACTTTTAATTGACCTTCTCATCATGGCGGCGAAAAGGGCGGGGAAGTGGAGGACCGGGGTGGGTGTAAGTGGACTGCCTGCACGAAATACCGACGTCATGACGGCCCCGACGGATTTTTCTGTGGCGTTTCATGTGTACCCGACACAAGGTGTGGGCTCAGCGGCGCTGCGGGCGGGCGTATTTTGGCGGGTTTGTGCCAGGCATCTGGGTTAAACGCCTCGCTGTGCCGGGGTCCTCTGACGGCCGCTTTCGCGCCCTGAGGGAGCCGAGCCGGGCCGAATTGTTCCGAAGAGCCGAAGAGCCGAGGGTGGCCGAAAACAGCCGAGTTTGCCCGAAGAGCCGAGGGAAGCCGGAAACAGCCGAGTTTACCCGAAGGGCCGAGGGAAGCCGGAAACAGCCGACTTGAACCGAAGAGCCCAGGGCGGCCCAAAATAGCCCAGTTTACACCAAGAGACCATGATAGCCGACTGGAACCGATAGCCGAGTGTGGGCGACACTGGCCGCATTTAGACAATGTGCCCAATATGACCGAGTTTAGCCGAACCGTGCCGAGTTGGGCCGAAGAGCCGAACTGAAACGAGTTTAGACCAAGAGCCGAACCAAGCCGAATTCAGCCGAGTTTCGTTAAACAGAACCGAACGACGCCGCAGCGCTCTGCCTGCAGTGCGCCTGTGCAGGCGGCAGGGATCGCTGTGCCTGCAGTGCTCCGAGGCAGACGGCAGGAGGCGCTCTGCCTGCAGTGCGCCTGTGCAGACGGCAGGGATCGCTGTGCCTGCAGTGCGCCGGGGCAGACGGCAGGGGGCGCTGTATAAAGTAAGTAGAAAATATCAACTCTCTATAAGAAGGAATAAAAGCTCTATGTCACGTGCAGCAGTAGAAAATTTCAGGCTCCCAGGGAATAAATAGTTTTCTTTAAATCCTTTTCATTTTGGAGTTTTTTTTTTTACTCCCAGGTAGCCTGAAAGTTTCTACTGCTGCTTTTTTATTCTAAAGCTAGAAAGGTAAACCAAGATCAGAAATACAAGAAAGGGAAAGGCAAAGGCAAAGGAAAGGAAAGGAAGCGGGAGAGCAAGAGGGAAGGGAAGGGGTGAAAAACAGAGTGAAAAAAGAAAAAAGGGTTGGAGGGAAAAAGAGAGGGCATTCGGGAGGAGCGGTGGTGCCTCAGGTCCTCCCCCGCCCAGGGGTGAAGGTCCCGTTTGATGCCCGGGAGGTTCTGCAGCTCCCGGCGGCGGGGGACGGAGCCGTGGCTGTCAGCCCGAGACTACAACTCCCGGCAGGCCTTGCTGCCGGCGCGGCGCGTGACGCAACGGCTGACGCGGCACATGAGTGGCTGGCGTGCCAGGGGGCCGGGCGGGGCTGTGCGCGGGCAGCTCCCGGCGCCTCTCCCACGCGTGATGGCGACGCTGGACAGGCGAAGCCTCCGTCCGGCCGCCCGCACGGCGCCGAGCAGCGCGGAAGGAGCGTCCGCGGGGTTCCTCGGCCTCACTCGGCGGTTCCGGGGGCGGGGGGCGGGGCGGTGCTTTGCTGCCGCGGGCCGGGAGCTGCAGGAGCCGCCCCGGGCGAGCGGCGCCGGGCGCTCCCGTGATCCCGGTGGGGCGGCTACCCTCGGGCTGGCGGAGGCGCAGCAGCCCCCGAGCTGCAGCCGTCTCCCTCGGGCTGCTGCCGGTGCTGCGGGCGGAGGCGGCTCCGCCGCGTGTTGGGCGTTGCGACCAGAGAGCGCTGCGATATCGCGTTAGTGCTCGTGGCTCTTTGTTCCATGAAAACGGATGGAGCGGCGCTGACCGGTAAACCCAGAGATGGCCAGGAGAATGCCCAGCGCAAGGAGCAGGCTGGCTGTATGCTTCGGATGGCACAGGTGCGGTGTGCAAACGCACCCCTTTCCGCCCCTGCCCTCCCGAGCCCCAGGGAAAATGTTTTCCAGCATTTTCGAGCTTCTGAAAGACAAAACTTGTGATTTGACACTAGCATCCAGAAAAGGTTTCTGTCTAGATTAGCAAATGCCTAAATTGTTCTTGGTTACATCCCATGACCGGATTTAGGCAGTGAATTTATACTGCTTTTAGGATTTTCTTGTACAATGGTGAGAAAATAGGCAGGTCTGATATTGGTTTCACTTTTTTACTACTTCACGTTCCGTAAGATTCTTTTATCCAAGCACTTGTTTAAAAAATCTACTGTAGGCGTTTATGGTTCACGTTTTTTTTCTTTGCAGCACCCGTGACTTCTATCAAAACTCAATCTGTGAAATTTCTGGGGAAAACCCTTTTGTGTCCTGAAGGGTTCAAACTCTGTTGAGGATCCAGTTATCAGTTGCTCACCTGGATGGTTCCAGATCCCAAAGGTAACACTTTTACTCTTGCCCTGTAGTTTATATCTATTGCATTTTTGTTATTTTGCAAGATTTTTTGTCTTTGCAAAATATTGTTCTTTTCACTCTTTGGAGCCTCTCCCATCGTTCTTTGGTGTAGCAGCACCCCATAGGACACTTGGCTGCTGTCCTAAAGGGGATGGTCGCTAGAATTGTAAATTCTGGAGAGTTTGTAAGTCTTCTATCCCCAGTGAGGTACCGTGCTTTGTTTACTTTTGTTCTGTTGGTTAGGCGCTGCTTCTTGTTGGAAGTATGAATTTCAAACTACCCTGTTCTCTTTTTAACTGTTTTCCTGGTTCTCTCTGTACGGCAGGGAAAGACTCTCGTATCCTTGTCTTCAGGCTCGGTGCTGTCCAAGAAGATACAGAGACTAGAAAAATCATAAGAAGCAAAATATGACTGCAGGGAAAACAAGCTGGAGAGAACAAAAGGTGATATTGTTATCCTTACCCTGTATTAGAAACATCCACTGTGCTTTGATGCTGGCAGCTGCCAGGGGCTTGTTAGCTCTTCTTAGGCAGGTGTAGGTGTTCAGTTGCAGGTTTTTTCTCTGGACAAGTCAGTTCAAACTTTGCTAAGCTTATATTTGCAGATTACTCTCTAGCACAGTCCAGCATGACATTTTTGAATGCTGTAAAAAAAGCATGTTACTTGGAAATTGCTAATGATGAGAAGCTTTAGGGGAAAATAAGATTTCAGAGTTGGGAGACATGAGAAGAATTTTGTGGGGATGTTAGACTGAAATAAAGCACACTGTAGGCTGGACTGGCACGCTGGCAGGTCCCCTATTAAACAGTAGTGCTTAGATTAGCCTGGGGGTTGCCCGTTGTTTCTGTAGAAATCAGTGTTTCCTGGTCTTCAGAAGTAAGCTGCTTTGAAAAGCTGGAAGGTGCAGCATGGTGACAATCCGTGTGCTTTGGATTAAAAGTAGATTTCAGAAGGGTGCTAGGCTTTTGTCTTTTCCTAGAAGTCGATGTACTCCTATCGAGCAGTTTTTAATTCTGTGCTGCCGCGTCATCGGTCAGGGCCCTGTCGTACTAATCATCATACAGATACAAAACAAAAAATCGGACCCCGTCCCAACCACTTAGAGCCCAGAACACGATTTCCTCGGGCTGCCATTTGTGTGCCATCGGCACTCACCACGGAAGCGAGCTGGGGATTGTTGCAGCTGCTGGGAACAAACCGCTCCTCGTCACACAGGAACGGAACTGGGACGACGCCTCGGCCAGCCCCTCTCTGCCATCGTCTCCTGAATCTGCAGCAGAGCAGTTCCGGTCCATCCGGGCACGTGTAATCCAGTTCCTGATGATCTGAGCGCACGGAGCAGCGCTCCGCTGCTGTGGGGGGCTCAGGGAAGGCAGAGTGTGCATTGTCATCTTCCTGAACCTGCAGACGAATCCAAGTGAGAAGCCACAGGGTGGAAATCAGTCGCATATATGCTAAACGAAACTTGCAGGTTTTTTTTAAGAATTGTTTCTGCTTGTTCTTTTTTGTGCTTCAGCACTTAGAAAACCTCTCTTTAAAATCAGTTCAATTCATCAGTTGAGCCTTTTTTTGCAGACCCTCAGTGAGCAGAATTTGTTGCAGACTCAGTGCACGCTGTGCCGGCCTCAGGGAGAGTGAGGGGCTCACGTGTGCTACTTTTTGCTTTAGGACGCTCTGAGGTATTTATTCCTTTTGGGATACATGATGAGAATTGCCAAGAGAGGTAGTTACAAGGTATGACATGGGGAAAAAGCCTGTGTGGTTGGAACGTTGTTGCTGTCAAAAGTTAATTTTTCCTTCTTTCTTAGCCAGTAGTTAGCTTTTTGCTTAATTTTTGTGGTATCATTATTTTATTGTTTAAAAAATTCCTTCAAAATCACTTTGGTGGTTGGTGTTGGCCACCAGTACCTTGTTCAGATTTGCCTATTTGCTTGTAGCTAAAATGTTCGCATCCTGTTTATCATTCTATTTAAGAAACTGCTGCCCAGCCAACTAATAACTGAATATCCATCTGTCTGGGACACGGAGAGAGGATTTAGGTAATGTCTTTGTTTCCAGAAAAAAGTTCCAGTGTAGTTTCTAAAAAAAGGAGAAGGGGATGAAGACTCGGGGCTCTGATGCCGTATGGGCACCCCAAGGTCCCCAGGAGCGGGAGCCCCGCTGCAGTGCAGGAGCAGGTATGTTCTCATGTAATATTGAACAAATTATAAATATAAATATGACAATTTAAGCATGAAAATATTTTTTAAAATAGTTAAACCAAGTGGGTTTTTTCATTTGTCAATAGGCAGTGTTTTGATTGTAAAAATTATAACTACAAATAATATAAAGGGAGAAATCTAAGTATAGAAATAGAAATATATACAGATATATATAAAATTTAAACCTATAAGAAAAAATTAGTTTTAGCAGTAGATGTGATACCTAATATAAATAATAATTTAAATACTTTCCTAGAATTTTGTATCTATTATATATAATTATGAATATAATGCATCAAAAGAAACTATAAATATAAATGTGAATATAATTATACAAAAGTATAAAAATATTTCAATATCGTTCAAAAGAAGGCTTTTTTTGTGTTTATTTGGTTAGAGACAGGGGTTTTATTTGGAATCATAGAAGTAGAAATCTAAATATAGAAATATACAGTCAATAAAGAAAGGTATTTATAAGAACACGACTGAACGACGCCGCCTTCAGCCGAATGGAACGAGCTCAGCCGAACCAAGGCGAGACCGGCCGAACCTGACGGGCTCGAGGGAACCGAGGCCAGGCTTGCGAGGCTGCCTGAACGGAGCCGAGCTCGGCCGAACCGAGCCCGCCGCTCTCGTGCGCGCTAATTAGCGCGAGTGCTAATTAGCACAGCCCAATGAGCTCCTGTGCCACCCCGCGCTCCCGGTCGTGTCGGTACGAAGGCCGGGCCGCCCGCGTGACGCGGCAGCAGGAGAGCCCCGAGCCGGGCGAGTTTAACGTGAGGCGGCGCCGCTTGCCCGCCCTCGGGGAGGCGAGCCGAGCCGAGCTCAGCCGAACGCGCAGAGAGCGGCTCCGAGTTGGGCCGAAGCGAGCCGGAGGGACGAATGGAGCCGAATGCGGCCGTCAATAGCCGAGTTTGGCCGACAATAGCCGAGTTTAGCCGACAATAGCCGAGTTTAGCCGAAGAGCCGACTGGAGCCGAGTGACTCCGGAGCGAGCCCAGCTCCCCCGAGCGCAGCCTCCCGGGCAGGGCGAGGCGCCGGGCCGGGCTCGGGGTGCAGCCGGGGCTCTGTGAGGCTTCCCCGCCTGTCCCTCTCTCTCGCCCTCCTTCCTTCTCCCCGTATTCGCCTTCTCTCGCTCCCTTTCCCCCATTCCCTCTCCCCCCACAAGCCCGGCTCCTTCCTGTCCAGCCCCTTCCCCGCTACTCCCTTTCTCTTCCCCGTTTCTGCCTCCTCTGTCCACCCTCCCTCTACCCCCCTCCCGGGCTTTCCCTTCCCGTGCCGCTTTCCTGCACAGCCCGCCCTCCCTCGCCGCCCTTTGTCATGCCCTGCTCTCGCTCCTCTCTTCCGGTGCCCGCTTTCCTTCTTTGCCGCGCAGCCGCGGGGCTCGGGGTGCCGGAGAATGAAGGCCCGAGGGTATGGGGGTTCATCCGTGGTGCTGTTAACACAGTCAGAATGGCTCAGTGACTCTGTGCCAGGCTGGTGTGGCCTCAAAGGCTGCCCCTGCTGCTGGCAGAGTGTGTGAAGCGTCTGCTGAGCGGGCAGCGGCATCCCCCTGAACACCTTCTCGCAGCAGGGACGGAGATGGAGCCAGCCCAGCGCGTGGAAATGGATCTCTCCAGCTGAACGCTCAGGTGAAGCGAGCAGAGAACTTGCCCAGCATGAACCAGGTGAGCTGCACGTCTCCAGGGTAATGGTTCTTGCACCTTCAGAGCCACAGTGTCGCTGAGCTTTTTTTTTCCCCAGGCTTTCCATCACCTCTCAAACAGACGAATGCTCCCCTTGGAGGCTGCTGTGCCCTGGGGAGCCTGGCAGGTGGCCCCGTTGGTGAGAGGAGGGCAGCTGCAGGCAGGCAGCCCCCAGGAAAACACGGGAGTTTCAGTGGTTTCTGATGCCTGAGGAACGGGGAGATGGCGTGAGCTGAGCAGGAGTTAAGCACGGTCGTACAGAGGCCTGGCTGTTATGATTTAAGATGGCTTATTGAATATCTGTAGTTTCTATAGATATTTGTATATCTGTCCAAGTAGGATATAGAGCCTTGTGCAGGAGAAAAAGAACTCTTGATGTAAGATATGACCTGGGGGAGGCATCATGCCAGGCTATCCCTTCCAGATTTGGACGGCTTCAGTGTCTTGTGTGGCATGATGGGAAGTTCTGAAAATTAAGATTTCCTCTTTGGTGCGGGTCAGATGGGTGACGCCTGGCAGCTCGTGCACTGCCACTGTGCTAACCTGTGTGCCTCTCCTTCCCTCCCTGCTCCACAGGCAGCGCAACACGGGAGCAGCAGGGAGAGCTGGCTTTGTCCTGGAAGATGCAGGAGCTCGCGGTGGATATCTGAGCCTGCAGCTCCAGGCTGCCGCACGACGCAAGGGCTGCACACACCCAGAGCGTACAGGTACTGTCACAAACGTGGGCTGTCGTGGCTGAGCCCTCAGGAGCTGGCGGTGCCAGCTGGGAGAAGAACAGTAGCTTCCAGCCTTTTCTTTTGTCTGCGTTTCCCGTGTTCAGTCAGTCTGATTACTTCTGGGCATTGCCCAGCAGGGTGTGAAATGCTTCCAGGGCTAAAGGGGGAAAAAAAGGGAAACACAAACTATAATCCACACCTCAGGAGGGAGAAGGCATCTGTCAGGACAAACTCTTAAGAGAAATGGGATGAAGAATACTTGTTTATTCGGTCTTTGGTATGTGTAGCTAGTTCAAAGAGGTCTCCCAGTCCTTCCCATTAGCAGAGCAAAGGAAGAGCAGCAAAGCCCTCAGGCTAAGCCATTAAAAGCAGCAGCAGCAGCTTTGTGTGCTGGAGTGTGGCAGGCATTCCTAGGTTTACTTTTTGGTTTTGCATCTAGCAGTGGTAGAGGAAAGTTCTTTGCAAGGTGATAGTTCCAGCCTTGTATTGAAATGTGAGCAAAGAGGAACTTTCTCAGTTGGATTGGGGTTTATTCACAGCACTTGTAAACAGAGTTAACATTCAGATAACATGTGCAGGGAGTGTGTGCTGTGGGTTAGCACAAGTGACAAAGGAAGTGGGACAGGGACAGGGCACTTTCCCCTTCAAGGTACTGGTTTTTTTTCTGGAAGAATGACGTGAGAGCAGAAAAGTTGCAATGGCATTGCAGTTCCCTGCACAGAATATACCCAGGGAGGTGAAGCACAGCCCAGTGGTGCCAAATTCACCTGCGCCCCAATGGGGAGCATCAGTGAAGTGAGGAGGACTGAGGAGCTCTCCCCTTGAGCAATCACAACAGTCATGTCAACGAGTGTCACCCTTTTCCAGACCACTGGCATGTGCTTGGGGACAATAACCTGTGTTTTTTACAGCCAGGTCTTCTGAGCCGCTGCTCACTGCTCGCAGTGAAAAGAAACTTGTGTACAGGCACTCTGCAAAATTGCCACCTCAGATGCCACTGAAGCACAGCTTTGGCTTTCAGGCATCTCCCCTGCAAGCTGTCCCTTGCGGCGTTTCCGCACTGGGTTCATTGTAAATTCATTCCTCCCATTTTTTATTTGTAATTTCCAAAGAATATCAGTCGACTTTTACGGCCTCTTCAGGGCTCCCCAAGCTTCATACCACACCTAAATGCTCGTTTTCACTGCCTGAAGGGCTTCTCTCACCCGAGTGATTCTATGAATTTGGCCTGTACTTCAGCTTAAGGGGAAAGCTGTACATTGATTGCATTTTGGAGAAAAAGATTTGACTGTCCAGCTGTAAATTTATCTTGTGTTTTGCCTTCCAGGTTCGCTCGTATTGTAATTTGCAAATGGCACGGCAAATGCCACGAGAGCAGCTGGTGAAGGTGGCTCAGAAGCAATGACAAGAATGTGCTGCAAAGTTGGGTCCAGCAGTCCAGCTTTCCGACACGGTAGGGCAGGCACACCTTTTGATAAAGCATCAAACGCTGTAGTTTTTATTCTTGGTGTTTGTCTGTGCTCCCATTCTGATCACCCCTTGAAGTATTTTTCAAAATGATATCTAGGAGAGAAATCATGTTTATTCAGGGGGAGCCATAATTTTCATCTGTTCCAAATGCACCAGGTGTGTTTTAAGGCCTGCACACACAGCAAGAGCTGCAGAGCTTGTTGTGCAGTTTCCTGCAGCACTGATTCATTCTGTATTCCAGTAACCATGCCCTGGGCTGCCAGCCAGGCTCAATGCCAGGAGCGGGAGGAGCAGACCCGAGAGGTGCTTTGGGTGGAGCCCAGCCAGGTTTCAGGCAGCCCGCAGAGTCTGCCCTTGCAGTCCACGCCGGTCTGCTGTTGCCATCTGCTGGAAAAATCCCTAATGGATATTTCCAAAGGTGGGGAGGAGCATCCGCTCCTGTCACGGACCTGCTGGGGGCTCTTTGCCCTCTGGCTCCGTGCGCTCTGCCCAAGAACAGCGTGTGCAGCAGGCTGTCACCGCTCTCTGCAGGGTGAAGCACCTTCAGCCAAGGTCAGTGCAAGAGCAAAACAATCCTGCCAGTAAAGCCTGCTACTAGAGAGGCAAACAATGATCCTTCCAAAGGAATTCATCCTTCTTCTCCCTTACAACTCTCCTGTGTCATCACACGGCAGAATGGTTTGGGGTGGAAGAGATCTTGAAAACGACCTAGTTCCACCCCTGTCCTGGGCAGGCTCACCTTCCTCTGGGCCAGGGTGCTGTGCTGTCCCAGATCAGGTGGCAGATCTGTGGAAATTGTAATGATATTATTAAGGCGTGTCTCTTATTGCCTTGCCATTCGTGAATCCCGAGGCTGTCTTGTCCTAGTTTAGCTTTCTGATGTGGAGGAGCAGAACTGCCAACTGATATGGAATTTGGTGCTCTCTGTGGAGTGACATCCTGTAAAATTTCTGTCCCAGGAATGCTGTCACGATGGCTCTGCTCCATAGAGAATGACACGGCCTGATTGTCAGCAATTTTTGCTTCTGCAATAGTGTAAAAATGCTAAAATTTGAACACTGCTTATTATTTCAAAAGAGAATATTTTAAAACTGGAAGAGATAGCTGAAATTACACCTGAAAGGTAGCAAGAGCAAATACATAGAATATTTCTCCCTGTTTGTAGATATACTTTTCATTCAAAATTATGCTGATGGGGATATTCTTTTATGTATTTAGTGACTTTACAGATTTCTTCCCCGAGTTTTTTGAGTTCATAGAATCATGGAATAATTCAGGTTGGAAGGGGCTCTAAAGATCACCTCGTTCCAAGCCTGGTGCCGTGGGCAAGGACACGGTTCCATGGACCAGGTTGCTCTGAGCCTGATCCCAGAGCACCAATGGGCCTTGGAACACTTCCAGGGATGGGGCAGCCCCAGCATGTGTGAGCAACCTGTGCCAGGCAGGTGCCAGAGGAAGAAGAAAGCCCTTCCCAGCTGGAGCAGAGGCTGCTGCAGCTTGGCGCAGCCTCGTGTCACCGAGCGTGTGAGACAAAAGGGCCCTTCCCGTGGAGGGAGAACGGCACTGAAAGATCTTTTTTGGGAGGAGCGGAGCCATGGAATGCCAAAGCAGCCTTCAGTTCTTGCAGCAGAGTTGGGAACAACTGGAAGCAGGAGCAGAGCTGGCCTGGTGCCTGGCAGCTCTGCAGGCAGTGGGGATGGAGAAGGTGCAGTTGTCTGTCTTCTTGGCTGAGTCTTGAAAAATGAGGCACTTTTCTGTAGTTCCTTTTCAAGCATTACGTGGCAGTTGCCCCTAGAAGTCCAAAGGCAGCTGTTTTTTTAGCAGGAGGAAGTCAGGAAGAGGCAAAGCAGGCAAAGACATCAGATAAGTCTGGATAAAAATCTTGGCTAAGCTGTTTTTTCCCCCTCCTCCAAACAGGCAATTCTGAAGCGCTGAGCAGAGATCTGCCCCCGGGAGGCAGAGCAGAGCCGATCTGTGAGAGCTGACACGGGAGCTGTGGTGAGGACAGCTGCTCCCCTGCCTCGGTGTGGGACCTGCTGAGCTGCCGTTCCTGTGCTGGGAGTGTTTCTCCTCTCATGCAGGCAAGCCAGAGAGCTCCTAGGGAAGGAGCAGGTAAGGTTGAAGTGCCGAGATCTCCCCGGTAAGAAGTGCCGTGACAAAAGGAAATGGCCTCAAGTTGCAGCAGGGAAGGCTCAGATTGGCTTTGAGGACCAATTTGTTCACTGAAAGGGTGGTCAGGCATAGGAGCGGGCTGCCCAGGGCAGTCCTCAATGCTGGAGACATTTGAAGCATGGCAAGATGTGGTGTTTAGGGACCTGATTTGGGTGGGGGCTTGGCAGTGCTGGGGCAGCAGCTGGGCTCGATGGCCTTAGCAGGCTTTTGCAGCCTAAAGGATGCTATGGTTCTGGAAAGCCTCGACCCCTCTGGCTCCGACACCACACCTGGATGCTGACAGAAGGAGGCTGGTCATGGAGCCTGGAGGTGCCTGTGCCACAGGGAGGGAGAGGACAAGGCAGCGTCACCTGCAGGGAGGGTCTCGTCCCCAGAGAGCGGCCAGTGACTCCATCCGTGCCCGGGGCTCTGGGTGCACCCTCGGGGTGGACACCTGCCCTCAGGTTTCCCTCTGGGCACCCGGGGAGGGAACCGGGTCCATCCGTGTGGCAGCTCCAGGGCCTGCAGGCTCTGGGGCCCTGCAGCCGTGCGCCCTGTCACAGGGCGGCAGGGACGTGACGCTGCCCGGCCGCGCCACTGGCCTGGGATCCTTGCTGCTTTCCTCCCGATCCCACATGGCTGTAGCAGCAATCTTGTGTCTTTTCTTTATAAGTGTCCTTGGGAGAGTTCAAAGAGAGGGTAATTAGTTATGTCAAAGCCTACATATTTGACCTGTTGGCACTCAAGAGAAAAGACAAGAACCTGCTTGGCATCCTTGTGCCTGGAAGTCATTGTGACCCAGGGAAGTGAGGAAGGGGCTGGCCGAGGTCACTGAGGCTCTGAGATGGAGGTGAGTTTGCATTCCAGTTGATTGGAACGGAGGCTCATCAGAAGTTTCCTCGGCTATCCAAGGCACAGAGCCCTGGAGGCAAGTGAGCCTGAGCTGCTGCACGCTTGCTGTGAGCTTTGGGGTGAGGGTGCATCGTTGCAGGCCTGGGATGGATTGAAATGCGCTGAGGAAAGCAGCGGGAGGGAGGGAGGGAAATGCTCTGTTAGCTTGTGCCAATTCTTCTGTCAGACTCATCACGGCGGGACAGCGTGGAGACTGAAAGTGTGAGAAGATGTGGAGGGGAAGAGAGAATCTGACGGGAGCAGCGAACGCACGAGTGCACGAATTTTGCTTTTTGCTTGGATGTAAACTCAGGAGTTGAAAGGAATTTGGGAGTGAGAAGGGACATTTCAGAAGGTGAAGAAGAAAAAGAGGTTGTTGTTGTTGTTACAGTCCTGGCAAAATCTTTTGTTCTAGCTAATAAAAGAAGTTAGTTTAAGAAATAAAAAGAAAAAAATGTAGTGTTTTTTTTTTTACTTGACTATTATATTCATTGGTGGTATATGGTGTGTTGTTTTATTTCTTGGTATTATTAACTCTGTGTAAATTGTTTTTTGAGTGAAGCTGACTTTCTGGATGGGTTGGTTTGTATTTGAGGCAGCATTAATTTCAATAGGATTGTTTCATAGATTTCTGATGGGTATTACTGGGATTTTGGTTTTGTTTGCTGTATGTATAAACATAGAGCTTTGGTAGGGCCAGCTGGGCTGCTGGAGTTTTGGGTGTGAATTTATGAGATGGCTTTTGTTAAATGCAGATTTTAATTTTTGAAATGTTTTCCAATGTAGTGGTTTTAAGGTGGTTTTTAAGAATTCATTGTATTGTTTCCTGTTGTTTGTAGTTGGTGTATGATAAGGGATGTGGTGTGACTTCTTGAACGCTATGGTTTTAGTGTTCCTAAGTTCTGATTTCTTTCTGGTTCGATAGTTGTTTTTTTTTTTTATTTTTTGGGAGAGGGGCATTTATATGGTGGGTTTTTATAGGCAATACGTTTTTTAATTTAGGTAGTGATATTTTTTAGTATTTTAATAGTTTAGGTTTTTGATTTTCATGGTTTTAATTATTTTTTTTAATTTTTTCAAATAACTTTTCTAGATGATAGGTTATTATTTGTGCATTAGCATAAAGGTAGAGCTTTGGGGACTTTTTTTAGTAATGTTTAGGGTCAGTTGTACAGTTTTGAGTCTAGTGAGTTGGTTTGATTTAATTTTTACTGGGTGTTTGTTTTTATTAGCAGTTGTGTCATTTTCAAGGTGTATTTGAGTTTTTTGGGGTTTTTGAGATACTGGTTTAGGAGGAAGTTTATGATGAGAATGTGCGGAGGTTTTGGGCTACTTTATAGTGGGGTTTAATATTTATTGACAGTTAGGTTTATTTGAGTTTTTATTAGGGTTCAATGACGTTGTGGGACGTTTGTTCCGTTAGTAATAGCAATGGGTTTTGTTTTGATGTGCTGCGATGGGACGAGCGTGTGCTGCGTGCCGGTGCTGACAAAGGTACGGTATTGTTGTGGTTCTGGTGCGTGAGGTTAATGAACTTGTATGGTTTAATATAGAGATGAAAATAGAAATAAATATACATTTAAAAATAAATATAACATTAGAGTGGTAGACATAAATATAGATAACAGATACATACATAAAACTATAATGCGTGGTATATAATTGTAATATATTATCATATAGATTAATGATAGTCTGTTATATATATATATACACAAAGATATATAAATATAGATTATAAATATAAAAACATTTAAATAGAGTTAAAATAAATGGAGGGGTGTTATTAGGTTGTCGGCTGGGGTTTTTAAATAAATGATAGAAATAAAATATCAATTCAGATATACAAATATATTTATTTGAATTAAATATTTATAGAGATTTGTATTTGTATCTATAAGTAAAAAAAATATAATACAGAAAATACATATCTATTATATTAGAAGGTATTCTCTCTAATATATATAATATCTATGAATATAATAAATAAAAATATCTATATAAATATCATTATAATTTTGAAAAATAAATTTACCTGCTACATTTTAAATCTGGTTCACATAAAGGGGTGTCCTTGGTTTTTATTTGGTTAGAGGCAGGAGTTTTATTTGAAATAATGTAAGTAATATAGAAATGTGGATCTTAAGATAGAAATATATAATAAATATATAAAGAGAAATTGCTAAAGTATTAATACAAATTTATATATAAATATATGGAAGTAATATGAAGAGTTGTAGTATAGAATATAAATAATATTATATGGCAATATAAATTATAAATGGGAATATAAATATAAAAATATGTAAATATAGCTTAAAAAAAAGGGAATGTTTTGGCTTTTATTTAAGTAGAGGCAGGGGGTTTTTTTTGAATATTGTAAGTGTTACAGAAGTAAAAATCTTGACGCAGAAATATATAATCAATGTATAAAAATATGTATAAAAATTCATAAATAACTACTCGCATCAGATGTAATATAGAATATAAATTTGTTTATAACTTGACATTGATAAAGATAAATGTATAAGTAAGCAATAGACATTAATATACATGATAAATACAAATATGAATATAAAAATCAGACATAAGGATAAAACCTATTTAAATATTGTTTAAAAGAAAGGGTTGGGGTCTTTTTTATTATTGGGTTTGAGGCAGGGTTTTTATTTTAAATAATATGAATGTAGATATTATTGTTATATATTTCTAAATATTGAGATATACAATCAAGATCTAAATATATATATAAACACAAAATATTAGCAAATAGAAATAATAGGAAGAGATGTAATGGAGAATACAAATAAGAGTATACGTTAGTATACATTTTAAATGTAAATGTGAATATGAACCTGAAAAATAGAGTTTTAAAAAATATTTAAATACAGTTGAGAAGACTGGGGTTCTTTTTGGCTTTAATGTGGGTAGAGGCAGGGGTTTTATTTTAAATAATGTAAGTGTTGCAGATGTAAAAATCCTAACACAGAAAGATATAATAAATATATAAAGATATGAATAAAAGTATATAAAAAATATAAGTAATAGGAACACATGTAACATAGAATATAAATTATAACTAAATCGCTAAATAGAAATGCAAAATCGATCATACATCAGTAAACATTTTAAATACAAATTTGAAAAATATTTTTTTTAAGATTTTAAATACAGTTGAAATGAAAGGGGGTTTTATTTGCCATGTATGGGGTAGAGGCAGGGGTTTTGAGTACTGTAAGTGTTACAGAAGTAAAAATCCGAACAGAAATATATACTTACTATGTAAAAATATGTATAAAAATATACAAATAAATTTAAGTTTTAGGGATATATGCAATATGGAATAGAAATGTATTCATAAAAACAAATGTATAAATGGACAGTATACATCAATATACATTATTGATAGAAATGTGAATATTAAAAGGAAAAAAACCTTTTTTTAAATTTCTAATTTTCTTTTTTTTAAGAAATTGTTGTGGTTTTGTTTTGTTTTTTTTTATCCTATTAGATTAGAGGCAGAAGTTTATTTTTCCTCTTCGCGGTTGTTTTGGGGCATTTATTTCAGAGCAGTTTTCGGCGGGGGCCGCCCCTGTTCTTTTTCGCCGCCTTCCCTGCCCGCAGTCCCGAGGCGCGCTGCGCCCCCGGCTGGGGCGTGCGGCAGTGCTGCCGCCTTGTGGGCAGAGCGCGGTACTGCAGCCCTGCACCGAGAAGCCGCCACCTTGGGAGTGGCGCATCGCGGATGTCGCGGACTTTTAATTGACCTTCTCATCATGGCGGCGAAAAGGGCGGGGAAGTGGAGGACCGGGGTTGGTCTAAGTGGACTGCCTGCATGGAATACCGACGCCGGCGCGGCCCCGGTGGTATTTTTTGTGGCATTTCAAGTGTACCCGATACGGGCCGCGGGCTCAGCGGCGCCGCGGGCGGGCGTATTTTGGCGGGTTTGTGCCAGGCATGTGGGTTAAACGCCTCGCTGTGCCGGGGTCCTCTGACGGCCGCTTTCGCGCCCTGAGGGAGCCGAGCCGGGCCGAATTGTTCCGAAGAGCCGAGTGTGGCCGAAAAGACCCGAGTTTACCCGAAGAGCCGAGGGTGGCCGAAAAGAGCCGAGTTTACCCGAAGAGCCGAGGGTGGCCGGAAACAGCCGAGTTTACCCGAAGAGCCCAGTGCGGCCGAAAATAGACGAGTGTGGCCGAAAACAGCCGAGTTTACACCAAGAGCCGATGATAGCCGACTGGAACCGATAGCCGAATGTGGGCGACACTGGCCGCATTTAGACAATGTGCTGAATATGACCGAATTTAGCCGAACCGTGCCGAGTTCGGCCGAAGAGCCGAACTGAAACGAGTTTAGACCAAGAGCCGAACCAAGCCGAATTCAGCCGAGTTTCATTAAACAGAACCGAACAACGCCGCAGGGCTCTGCCTGCAGTGCGCCTGTGCAGACGGCAGGGATCGCTGTGCCTGCAGTGCTCCGGGGCAGACGGCAGGGGGCGCTGTATAAAGTAAGTATATAATATCAACTATCTATAAGAAGGAATAAAAGCTCTATGTCACATGCAGCAGTATAGAAAATTTCAGGCTCCCAGGGAATAAATAGTTTTCTTTAAATCATTTTCGTTTTGGAGGTTTTTTTACTCCCAGGTAGCCTGAAAGCTACTACTGGTGCTTTTTTTATTCCAAAGCTAGAAAGGAAAACCAAGATTAGATATACAGGGAAAGAAAGAAAGAAAAGAAAAAAAAGAAAATAAGGAAAGGAACTGAAAGGAAGAAAGAAAGGACAGAGGGGCCAGCTGTCTGTCATCTGAAATTCTGCATTGCACAGGATGCCTCCCAGACCCCAGCTGCCAGCACTGCAAAGTCAGGCTGCTTTGAAGGTTGAAAATGTCCCCAGCAACGTGCCATCAGGAACCTGAGCTGGTGAGTTACACTTACCTGGGGCAATGGGGGGCATTTGCGTCCAGTGCCCGGGGGCCCTTAGTGGCCGGCTGGCTCCTCATATTCTGCATTGCACAGGATGCCTCCCGGAACCCAGCTGCCACCACCGCAGTGTCTGGCTGGTTTGAGGGTGCCAAGTGGCCCCAGAAATGTTCCATCAAGAACCTGAGCTGGTGAGTTACACTTCCCTGTGTAAAGGGCGGCATTGGTATCCAGGGTCCTGGGGCCCTTAGTGAACGCCTGGCTCATGAAACTCTTCACTGTGCAGGATGACTCCCAGCCCCAAGCTGCTTCCTGTGCTGAGCTGAGCTTGTTTGAGAGTCCCAAGCACCTCAAGCAATATGCCACCAGGAACCTGGGCTGCTGAGTTTTGCTTAACTGGAGAAAGGGTCAGCCTTAGTTTTCAGGAGCCTCTGGCCAAGAGGGGCTGGCCGTCTGCCTCCTGAAATTCTGCATTGTGCAGGATACCTCTGAGACCCAAGCTGCCACCTCTGTAAAGTCAGGCAGGTTTGAGAGTCCCAAGTGACTCCAGCCACCTGCCATCAGGAACCTGAGCTGGTGGGTTACGCTTACCTGTGTAAAGGGCAGCATTTCTGTTGAGAGCCCAGGGGCCCTTAGTGGCCGGCTGCCTCCTCAAATTGTGCATTGCGCAGGATGCCTCCCGGACCCAAGCTGTCACCGCCGCAGAGTCAGGCTGCTTTGAGGGTTCAAAATGTCCCCAGCAATGTGCCATCAGGAACCGGAGCTGGTGAGTTACACTTCCCTGTGTAAAGGGCGGCGTTGGTGTCCAGGAATCAGGGGCCCTTAGTGGCAGGCTGCCTGCTGAAAGGCTGCATAGCGCAGGATGCCTCCCAGACCCCAGCTGCCACCACCGCAGGATCCGTCTGGTTTCAGGATCCCAAATGGCCCCAGCAATCTTCCATCACGAACCTGAGCTGGTGAGTTACCCTTACCTGTGTAAAGGGCAGCACTTCTGTTCAGAGGTCAGGGGCCCTTTGTGGCCGGCTGCCTGCTGAAATTCTCCATTGCGTAGGATGCCCCCCGGACCTAAGCTGCCACCACCGAAGAGTCAGGCTGGATTTTAGGTCCCAAATGGCCCTGTCAATCTGCCATCAGGAACCTGAGCTGGTGAGTTACACTTCCCTGTGTAATGGGCGCCATTGGTGTCCAGGGTCCTGGGGCCCTTAGTGAACGCCTGGCTCATGAAATTCTTCACTGCGCAGGATGACTCCCAGCCCCAAGCTGCTTCCTGTGCTGAGTTGAGCTTGTTTGAGCGTCCCAAGCCCCTCAAGCAATATGCCACCAGGAACCTGGGCTGCTGAGTTTTGCTTAACTGGAGAAAGGGTCAGCCTTAGTTTTCAGGAGCCTCTGGCCAAGAGGGGCTGGCCGTCTGCCTGCTGAAATTCTGCATTGTGCAGGATGCCTCTGAGACCCAAGCTTCCACCTCTGTAAAGTCAGGCAGGTTTGAGAGTCCCAAGTGACTCCAGCCACCTGCCATCAGGAACCTGAGCTGGTGGGTTATGCTTACCTGCTTAAAGGGCAGCATTTCTGTTGAGAGCCCAGGGGCCCTTTGTGGCCGGCTGCCTCCTCAAATTGTGCATTGCGCAGGATGCCTCCCGGACCCCAGCTGTCACCGCCGCAGGGTCTGGCTGGTTTGAGGCTCCGAAATGTCCCCATTAATCTGCCATCAGGAACCGGAGCTGGTGAGTTACGCTTACCTGGGGTAATGGGCGGCATTTGTGTCCAGGGCGCAGGGGCCCTTAGTGGCCGGCTGTCTGCTCAAATTCTGCATGGCTCAGGATCCCTCCCAGCACCAAGCTGCCACCTGTGCCCAGTTGATCTTGTTTGAGACTGCAAAGCACCTCCAGCCATCTGAAACTAGGAACCTTGGCTGCTGAGTTTTGCTTACCTGGGAAGAGGGACTGCACTAGTGTTCAGGAGCCTCTGGTCCAGAGGGGCCAGCTGTCTGTCATCTGAAATTCTGCATTGCACAGGATGCCTCCCAGACGCCAGCTGCCAGCACTGCAAAGTCAGGCTGCTTTGAAGGTTCAAAATGTCCCCAGCAACGTGCCATCAGGAACCTGAGCTGGTGAGTTACACTTACCTGGGGCAATGGGGGGCATTTGCGTCCAGTGCCTGGGGGCCCTTAGTGGCCGGCTGGCTCCTCATATTCTGCATTGCACAGGATGCCTCCCGGAACCCAGCTGCCACCACCGCAGTGTCTGGCTGGTTTGAGGGTGCCAAGTGGCCCCAGCAATGTTCCATCAAGAACCTGAGCTGGTGAGTTACACTTCCCTGTGTAAAGGGCGGCGTTGGTGTCCAGGAATCAGGGGCCCTTAGTGGCAGGCTGCCTGCTGAAATTGTCCATTGCGCAGGATGCCTCCCAGACGCCAGCTGCCAGCACTGCAGGGTCAGCCTACTTTGAGGGCCCCCAATGTGTGCCGCAATCTGCCATCAGGAACCTGAGCTGGTGAGTTACACTTCCCTGTGTAAAGGGCGGCGTTGATGTCCAGGAATCAGGGGCCCTTAGTGGCAGGCTGCCTGCTGAAACTCTGCATTGCGCAGGAGGCCCTCCTAGACCCAAGCTGCCACCACGGCAAAGTCAGGCTGATTTGAGCGTCCCATATGAATCCAGCAATCTTCTATCAGGAGCCTGGGCTGCTGAGATTTCTTTTTCTGGGAAAGGGCTGGCCTTGTTGTTCAGGAGCCCTTGCCTGGAGTGGCCGGCTGCCTGCTGAAATTCTGTCTTGCGCAGGGTGCATCCCAGGCCCAAGGTGGCACCAGTTCAAACTCCCGCCGCTTTGTCCTCGGCACGTGTCCCCTGCTACCTGCCATCAGGGACCTGGGCATCTGAGTTACACTTACCTTTTTAAAGGACTAGCATTGGTCTTCAGGCCCAAGGGCCCTTAGTGGCTGGCTGCCTGCAGAAATTCCGTATTGCGCAGGATACCTCTGAGACCCAAGCTGCCACCTGCATAAAGTCAGGCAGGTTTGAGAGTCCCAAGTGACTCCAGCCACCTGCCATCAGGAACCTGAGCTGGTGGGTTACGCTTACCTGTGTAAATGGGAAGCATTTCTGTTGAGAGCCCAGGGGCCCTTAGTGGCTGGCTGCCTCCTCAAATTGTGCATTGCGCAGGATGCCTCCCGGACCCAAGCTGTCACCGCCGCAGAGTCTGGCTGGTTTGAGGCTCCGCAATGTCCCCAGCAATCTGCCATCAGGAACCGGAGCTGGTGAGTTACACTTCCTTGTGTAAAGGGAAGCATTGGCGTCGAAGACTCATGGGCCCTTAGTGACCGGCTGTCTGCTGAAATTCTGCATTGCGCAGGATGCCTCCCGGACCCACGCTGCCACCACCGCAAAGTCAGGCTTGTCTGAGGGTCTGAAATGTCCTCAGCAATGTGCCATCAGGAACCGGAGCTGGTGAGTTACACTTACCTGGGGTAATGGGCGGCATTTGTGTCCAGGGCGCAGAGACCCTTAGTGGCCGGCTGTCTGCTCAAATTCTGCATTGCTCAGGATCCCTCCCAGCACCAAGCTGCCACCTGTGCCTAGTTTATCTTGTTTGAGACTGCAAAGCACCTCCAGCCATCTGAAACTAGGAACCTTGGCTGCTGAGTTTTGCTTACCTGGGAAGAGGGACTGCACTAGTGTTCAGGAGCCTCTGGTCCAGAGGGGCCAGCTGTCTGTCATCTGAAATTCTGCATTGCACAGGATGCCTGCCAGACGCCAGCTGCCAGCACTGCAAAGTCAGGCTGCTTTGAAGGTTCAAAATGTCCCCAGCAACGTGCCATCAGGAACCTCCCGGGCCTCTTTCGGCAGAAGCCGCACACCGCAGAGCACTGTGAGCGGCAGAATCGTCTTTGCGCGAAGAAGCAGCTTCTTCGTCTCCGGGAGCCGGAGAGAGCGGCAACTTGGCAAAGGTGATGAAACAAGCTGTACAACACTGCGATTGTGTGCGCAGCTTGCCAACTGAGAGAAAACAGTACCTGACCACTCTCCCGCCTTTTGTAATCACATGAACATTCGATTGCAAGCTGTTTTGGACAACTTTCTTTCTCTTCTTGCAAAACACTCGGCAGACCTCCGTGCAGCCTCTAGAAGACGATGGGAGATGTTTTCTGTGCTGGCACAGTTTCTCCTTGCCAGACAGAGTGGAAAAGCTTTTTGCTAAGATGTAGACGAGAAGAGAGGCTAAAGACGAAGGTACGGTGCTCTGCAGAGCTAAGCACCGCTCCCGGGCCTCTTTCGGCAGAAGGCGCACACCGCAGAGCACTGTGAGCGGCAGAATCGTCTTTGCGCGAAGAAGCAGCTTCTTCGTCTCCGGGAGCCGGAGAGAGCGGCAACTTCGCAAAGGTGATGAAACAAGCTGTACAACACTGCGATTGTGTGCGCAGCTTGCCAACTGAGAGAAAACAGTACCTGACCACTCTCCTGCCTTTTCTATTCACATGAACATTCGATTGCAAGCTGTTTTGGACAACTTTCTTTCTCTTCTTGCAAAACACTCAGCAGACCTCCGTGCAGCCTCTAGAACACGATGGGAGATGTTTTCTGTGCTGGCACAGTTTCTCCTTGCCAGACAGAGTGGAAAAGCTTTTTGCTAAGATGTAGACGAGAAGAGAGGCTAAAGACGAAGGTACGGTGCTCTGCAGAGCTAAGCACCGCTCCCGGACCTCTTTCGGCAGAAGGCGCACACCGCAGAGCACTGTGAGCGGCAGAATCGTCTTTGCGCGAAGAAGCAGCTTCTTCGTCTCCGGGAGCCGGAGAGAGCGGCAACTTCGCAAAGGTGATGAAACAAGCTGTACAACACTGCGATTGTGTGCGCAGCTTGCCAAGTGAGAGAAAACAGTACCTGACCACTCTCCTGCCTTTTCTATTCACATGAACATTCGATTGCAAGCTGTTTTTGACAACTTTCTTTCTCTTCTTGCAAAACACTCGGCAGACCTCCGTGCAGCCTCTAGAACACGATGGGAGATGTTTTCTGTGCTAGCACAGTTTCTCCTTGCCAGACAGAGTGGAAAAGCTTTTTGCTAAGATGTAGACGAGAAGAGAGGCTAAAGACGAAGGTACGGTGCTCTGCAGAGCTAAGCACCGCACCCGGACCTCTTTCGGCAGAAGACGCACACCGCAGAGCACTGTGAGCGGCAGAATCGTCTTTGCGCGAAGAAGCAGCTTCTTCGTCTCCGGGAGCCGGAGAGAGCGGCAACTTGGCAAAGGTGATGAAACAAGCTGTAAAACACTGCGATTGTGTGCGCAGCTTGCCAACTGAGAGAAAACAGTACCTGACCACTCTCCTGCCTTTTCTATTCACATGAACATTCGATTGCAAGCTGTTTTTGACAACTTTCTTTCTCTTCTTGCAAAATACTCGGCAGACCTGCGTGCAGCCTCTAGAACATGATGGGAGATGTTTTTTGTGCTGGCACAGTTTCTCCTTGCCAGACAGAGTGGAAAAGGTTTTTGCTAAGATGTAGACGAGAAGAGAGGCTAAAGACGAAGGTACGGTGCTCTGCAGAGCTAAGCACAGCTCCCGGGCCTCTTTCAGCAGAAGGCGCACACCGCAGAGCACTGTGAGCGGCAGAATCGTCTTTGCGCGAAGAAGCAGCTTCTTCGTCTCCGGGAGCCGGAGAGAGCGGCAACTTCGCAAAGGTGATGAAACAAGCTGTACAACACTGCGATTGTGTGCGCAGTTTGCCAACTGAGAGAAAACAGTACCTGACCACTCTCCTGCCTTTTCTATTCACTTGAACATTCGATTGGAAGCTGCTTTGGACAACATTCTTTCTCTTCTTGCAAAACACTCGGCAGACCTGCGTGCAGCCTCTAGAAGACGATGGGAGATGTTTTTTGTGCTGGCACAGTTTCTCCTTGCCAGACAGAGTGGAAAAGCTTTTTGCTAAGATGTAGACGAGAAGAGAGGCTAAAGAAGCAGGCATGGTGCTCTGCAGAGCTAAGCACAGCTCCCGGGCCTCTTTCGGCAGAAGACACACACTGCAGAGCACAGTGAGCGGCAGAATCGTCTTTGCGCGAAGAAGCAGCTTCTTCGTCTCCGGGAGCCGGAGAGAGCGGCAACTTCGCAAAGGTGATGAAACAAGCTGTACAACACTGCGATTGTGTGCACAGCTTGCCAACTGAGAGAAAACAGTACCTGACCACTCTCCTGCCTTTTCTATTCACATGAACATTCGATTGCAAGCTGTTTTGGACAACTTTCTTTCTCTTCTTGCAAAACACTCGGCAGACCTCCGTGCAGCCTCTAGAACACGATGGGAGATGTTTTCTGTGCTGGCACAGTTTCTCCTTGCCAGACAGAGTGGAAAAGGTTTTTGCTAAGATGTAGACAAGAAGAGAGGCTAAAGACGAAGGTACGGTGCTCTGCAGAGCTAAGCACCGCTCCCGGACCTCTTTCGGCAGAAGGCGCACACCGCAGAGCACTGTGAGCGGCAGAATCGTCTTTGCGCGAAGAAGCAGCTTCTTCGTCTCCGGGAGCCGGAGAGAGCGGCAACTTCGCAAAGGTGATGAAACAAGCTGTACAACACTGCGATTGTGTGCGCAGCTTGCCAACTGAGAGAAAACAGTACCTGACCACTCTCCTGCCTTTTCTATTCACATGAACATTCGATTGCAAGCTGTTTTGGACAACTTTCTTTCTCTTCTTGCAAAACACTCGGCAGACCTCCGTGCAGCCTCTAGAACACGATAGGAGATGTTTTCTGTGCTGGCACAGTTTCTCCTTGCCAGACAGAGTGGAAAAGCTTTTTGCTAAGATGTAGACGAGAAGAGAGGCTAAAGACGAAGGTACGGTGCTCTGCAGAGCTAAGCACCGCTACCGGACCTCTTTCGGCAGAAGGCGCACACTGCAGAGCACTGTGAGCGGCAGAATCGTCTTTGCGCGAAGAAGCAGCTTCTTCGTCTCCGGGAGCCGGAGAGAGCGGCAGCTTCGCAAAGGTGATGAAACAAGCTGTACAACACTGCGATTGTGTGCGCAGCTTGCCAACTGAGAGAAAACAGTACCTGACCACTCTCCTGCCTTTTCTATTCACATGAACATTCGATTGCAAGCTGTTGTGGACAACTTTCTTTCTCTTCTTGCAAAACACTCGGCAGACCTGCGTGCAGCCTCTAGAACACGATGGGAGATGTTTTTTGTGCTGGCACAGTTTCTCCTTGCCAGACAGAGTGGAAAAGCTTTTTGCTAAGATGTAGACGAGAAGAGAGGCTAAAGACGAAGGTACGGTGCTCTGCAGAGCTAAGCACCGCTCCCGGACCTCTTTCGGCAGAAGGCGCACACCGCAGAGCACTGTGAGCGGCAGAATCGTCTTTGCGCGAAGAAGCAGCTTCTTCGTCTCCGGGAGCCGGAGAGAGCGGCAACTTGGCAAAGGTGATGAAACAAGCTGTACAACACTGCGATTGTGTGCGCAGCTTGCCAACTGAGAGAAAACAGTACCTGACCACTCTCCTGCCTTTTCTATTCACATGAACATTCGATTGCCAGCTGTTTTGGACAACTTTCATTCTCTTCTTGCAAAACACTCTGCAGACCTCCGTGCAGCCTCTAGAACACGATGGGAGATGTTTTCTGTGCTGGCACAGTTTCTCCTTGCCAGACAGAGTGGAAAAGCTTTTTGCTAAGATGTAGACGAGAAGAGAGGCTAAAGACGAAGGTACGGTGCTCTGCAGAGCTAAGCACCGCTCCCGGGCGTCTTTCGGCAGAAGGCGCACACCGCAGAGCACTGTGAGCGGCAGAATCGTCTTTGCGCGAAGAAGCAGCTTCTTTGTCTCCGGGAGCCGGAGAGAGCGGCATCTTCGCAAAGGTGATGAAACAAGCTGTACAACACTGCGATTGTGTGCGCAGCTTCCCAACTGAGAGAAAATAGTACCTGACCACTCTCCTGCCTTTTCTATTCACATGAACATTCGATTGCAAGCTGTTTTGGACAACTTTCTTTCTCTTCTTGCAAAACACTCGGCAGACCTCCGTGCAGCTTCTACGACTCGATAGGAGATGTTTTCTGTGCTGGCAAACTTCTTCCTTGCCAGACAGAGTGGAAAAGCTTTTTGCTAAGATGTAGACGAGAAGAGAGGCTAAAGACGAAGGTACGGTGCTCTGCAGAGCTAAGCACCGCTCCCGGACCTCTTTCGGCAGAAGGCGCACACCGCAGAGCACTGTGAGCGGCAGAATCGTCTTTGCGCGAAGAAGCAGCTTCTTCGTCTCCGGGAGCCAGAGAGAGCGGCAACTTCGCAAAGGTGATGAAACAAGCTGTACAACACTGCGATTGTGTGCGCAGCTTGCCAACTGAGAGAAAACAGTACCTGACCACTCTCCTGCCTTTTCTATTCACATGAACATTCGATTGCAAGCTGTTTTGGACAACTTTCTTTCTCTTCTTGCAAAACACTCGGCAGACCTCCGTGCAGCCTCTAGAACACGATGGGAGATGTTTTTTGTGCTGGCACAGTTTCTCCTTGCCAGACAGAGTGGAAAAGCTTTTTGCTAAGATGTAGACGAGAAGAGAGGCTAAAGACGAAGGTACGGTGCTCTGTAGAGCTAAGCACCGCTCCCGGACCTCTTTCGGCAGAAGGCGCACACCGCAGAGCAGAGTGAGCGGCAGAATCGTCTTTCCGCGAAGAAGCAGCTTCTTCGTCTCCGGGAGCCGGAGAGAGCGGCAGCTTCGCAAAGGTGATGAAACAAGCTGTACAACTCTGCGATTGTGTGCGCAGCTTGCCAACTGAGAGAAAACAGTACCTGACCACTCTCCTGCCTTTTCTATTCACATGAACATTCGATTGCAAGCTGTTTTGGACAACTTTCTTTCTCTTCTTGCAAAACACTCGGCAGACCTCCGTGCAGCCTCTAGAACACGATGGGAGATGTTTTTTGTGCTGGCACAGTTTCTCCTTGCCAGACAGAGTGGAAAAGCTTTTCGCTAAGATGTAGACGAGAAGAGAGGATAAAGACGAAGGTACGGTGCTCTGCAGAGCTAAGCACCGCTCCCGGACCTCTTTCGGCAGAAGGCGCACACCGCAGAGCAGAGTGAGCGGCAGAATCGTCTTTGCGCGAAGAAGCAGCTTCTTCGTCTCCGGGAGCCGGAGAGAGCGGCAACTTCGCAAAGGTGATGAAACAAGCTGTACAACACTGCGATTGTGTGCGCAGCTTGCCAAGTGAGAGAAAACAGTACCTGACCACTCTCCTGCCTTTTCTATTCACATGAACATTCGATTGCAAGCTGTTTTGGACAACTTTCTTTCTCTTCTTGCAAAACACTCGGCAGACCTCCGTGCAGCCTCTAGAACACGATGGGAGATGTTTTCTGTGCTGGCACAGTTTCTCCTTGCCAGACAGAGTGGAAAAGCTTTTTGCTAAGATGTAGACGAGAAGAAAGGCTAAAGAAGCAGGTATGGTGCTCTGCAGAGCTAAGCACAGCTCCCGGGCCTCTTTCGGCAGAAGACACACACTGCAGAGCACTGTGAGCGGCAGAATCGTCTTTGCGCGAAGAAGCAGCTTCTTCGTCTCCGGGAGCCGGAGAGAGCGGCAACTTCGCAAAGGTTATGAAACAAGCTGTACAACACTGCGATTGTGTGCGCAGCTTGCCAACTGAGAGAAAACAGTACCTGACCACTCTCCTGCCTTTTCTATTCACATGAACATTCGATTGGAAGCTGTTTTGGACAACTTTCTTTCTCTTCTTGCAAAACACTCGGCAGACCTCCGTGCAGCCTCTAGAAGACGATGGGAGATGTTTTTTGTGCTGGCACAGTTTCTCCTTGCCAGACAGAGTGGAAAAGCTTTTTGCTAAGATGTAGACGAGAAGAGAGGCTAAAGACGAAGGTACGGTGCTCTGCAGAGCTAAGCACCGCTCCCGGACCTCTTTCGGCAGAAGGCGCACACCGCAGAGCACTGTGAGCGGCAGAATCGTCTTTGCGCGAAGAAGCAGATTCTTCGTCTCCGGGAGCCGGAGAGAGCGGCAACTTCGCAAAGGTGATGAAACAAGCTGTACAACTCTGCGATTGTGTGCGCAGTTTGCCAAGTGAGAGAAAACAGTACCTGACCACTCTCCTGCCTTTTCTATTCACATGAACATTCGATTGCAAGCTGTTTTGGACAACTTTCTTTCTCTTCTTGCAAAACACTCGGCAGACCTCCGTGCAGCCTCTAGAACATGATGGGAGATGTTTTCTGTGCTGGCACAGTTTCTCCTTGCCAGACAGAGTGGAAAAGCTTTTTGCTAAGATGTAGACGAGAAGAGAGGCTAAAGACGAAGGTACGGTGCTCTGCAGAGCTAAGCACCGCACCCGGACCTCTTTCGGCAGAAGCCGCACACCGCAGAGCACTGTGAGCGGCAGAATCGTCTTTGCGCGAAGAAGCAGCTTCTTCGTCTCCGGGAGCCGGAGAGAGCGGCAACTTCGCAAAGGTGATGAAACAAGCTGTACAACACTACGATTGTGTGCGCAGCTTGCCAAGTGAGAGAAAACAGTACCTGACCACTCTCCTGCCTTTTCTAATCACATGAACATTCGATTGGAAGCTGTTTTGGACAACTTTCTTTCTCTTCTTGCAAAACACTCGGCAGACCTCCGTGCAGCCTCTAGAAGACGATGGGAGATGTTTTCTGTGCTGGCACAGTTTCTCCTTGCCAGACAGAGTGGAAAAGCTTTTTGCTAAGATGTAGACGAGAAGAGAGGCTAAAGACGAAGGTACGGTGATCTGCAGAGCTAAGCACCGCTCCCGGATCTCTTTCGGCAGAAGGCGCACACTGCAGAGCACTGTGAGCGGCAGAATCGTCTTTGCACGAAGAAGCAGCTTCTCGGAGAGAGCGGCAGCTTCGCAAAGGAGATGAAACAAGCTGTACAACACTGCGATTGTGTGCGCAGCTTGCCAACTGAGAGAAAACAGTACCTGACCACTCTCCTGCCTTTTCTATTCACATGAACATTCGATTGCCAGCTGTTTTGGACAACTTTCATTCTCTTCTTGCAAAACACTCTGCAGACCTCCGTGCAGCCTCTAGAACACGATGGGAGATGTTTTCTGTGCTGGCACAGTTTCTCCTTGCCAGACAGAGTGGAAAAGCTTTTTGCTAAGATGTAGACGAGAAGAGAGGCTAAAGACGAAGGTACGGTGCTCTGCAGAGCTAAGCACCGCTCCCGGGCGTCTTTCGGCAGAAGGCGCACACCGCAGAGCACTGTGAGCGGCAGAATCGTCTTTGCGCGAAGAAGCCGCTTCTTCGTCTCCGGGAGCCGGAGAGAGCGGCAACTTGGCAAAGGTGATGAAACAAGCTGTACAACACTGCGATTGTGTGCGCAGTTTGCCAACTGAGAGAAAACAGTACCTGACCACTCTCCTGCCTTTTCTATTCACATGAACATTCGATTGCAAGCTGTTTTGGACAACTTTCTTTCTCTTCTTGCAAAATACTCGGCAGACCTCCGTGCAGCCTCTAGAACACGTTGGGAGATGTTTTCTGTGCTGGCACAGTTTCTCCTTGCCAGACAGAGTGGAAAAGCTTTTTGCTAAGATGTAGACGAGAAGAGAGGCTAAAGACGAAGGTACGGTGCTCTGCAGAGCTAAGCACCGCTCCCGGACCTCTTTCGGCAGAAGGCGCACACCGCAGAGCACTGTGAGCGGCAGAATCGTCTTTGCGCGAAGAAGCAGCTTCTTCGTCTCCGGGAGCCGGAGAGAGCGGCAACTTCGCAAAGGTGATGAAACAAGCTGTACAACACTACGATTGTGTGCGCAGCTTGCCAAGTGAGAGAAAACAGTACCTGACCACTCTCCTGCCTTTTATAATTACATGAACATTCGATTGCAAGCTGTTTTGGACAACTTTCTTTCTCTTCTTGCAAAACACTCGGCAGACCTCCGTGCAGCTTCTAGAAGACGATGGGAGATGTTTTCTGTGCTGGCACAGTTTCTCCTTGCCAGACAGAGTGGAAAAGCTTTTTGCTAAGATGTAGACGAGAAGAGAGGCTAAAGACGAAGGTACGGTGCTCTGCAGAGCTAAGCACCGCACCCGGACCTCTTTCGGCAGAAGGCGCACACCGCAGAGCACTGTGAGCGGCAGAATCGTCTTTGCGCGAAGAAGCAGCTTCTTCGTCTCCGGGAGCCGGAGAGAGCGGCAACTTCGCAAAGGTGATGAAACAAGCTGTACAACACTACGATTGTGTGCGCAGCTTGCCAAGTGAGAGAAAACAGTACCTGACCACTCTCCTGCCTTTTCTAATCACATGAACATTCGATTGGAAGCTGTTTTGGACAACTTTCTTTCTCTTCTTGCAAAACACTCGGCAGACCTCCGTGCAGCCTCTAGAACACGATGGGAGATGTTTTCTGTGCTGGCACAGTTTCTCCTTGCCAGACAGAGTGGAAAAGCTTTTTGCTAAGATGTAGACGAGAAGAGAGGCTAAAGACGAAGGTACGGTGATCTGCAGAGCTAAGCACCGCTCCCGGATCTCTTTCGGCAGAAGGCGCACACTGCAGAGCACTGTGAGCGGCAGAATCGTCTTTGCACGAAGAAGCAGCTTCTCGGAGAGAGCGGCAGCTTCGCAAAGGAGATGAAACAAGCTGTACAACACTGCGATTGTGTGCGCAGCTTGCCAACTGAGAGAAAACAGTACCTGACCACTCTCCTGCCTTTTCTATTCACATGAACATTCGATTGCCAGCTGTTTTGGACAACTTTCATTCTCTTCTTGCAAAACACTCTGCAGACCTCCGTGCAGCCTCTAGAACACGATGGGAGATGTTTTCTGTGCTGGCACAGTTTCTCCTTGCCAGACAGGGTGGAAAAGCTTTTTGCTAAGATGTAGACGAGAAGAGAGTCTAAAGACGAAGGTACGGTGCTCTGCAGAGCTAAGCACCGCTCCCGGGCGTCTTTCGGCAGAAGGCGCACACCGCAGAGCACTGTGAGCGGCAGAATCGTCTTTGCGCGAAGAAGCCGCTTCTTCGTCTCCGGGAGCCGGAGAGAGCGGCAACTTGGCAAAGGTGATGAAACAAGCTGTACAACACTGCGATTGTGTGCGCAGTTTGCCAACTGAGAGAAAACAGTACCTGACCACTCTCCTGCCTTTTCTATTCACATGAACATTCGATTGCAAGCTGTTTTGGACAACTTTCTTTCTCTTCTTGCAAAATACTCGGCAGACCTCCGTGCAGCCTCTAGAACACGTTGGGAGATGTTTTCTGTGCTGGCACAGTTTCTCCTTGCCAGACAGAGTGGAAAAGCTTTTTGCTAAGATGTAGACGAGAAGAGAGGCTAAAGACGAAGGTACGGTGCTCTGCAGAGCTAAGCACCGCTCCCGGACCTCTTTCGGCAGAAGGCGCACACCGCAGAGCACTGTGAGCGGCAGAATCGTCTTTGCGCGAAGAAGCAGCTTCTTCGTCTCCGGGAGCCGGAGAGAGCGGCAGCTTCGCAAAGGTGATGAAACCAGCTGTACAACACTGCGATTGTGTGCGCAGCTTGCCAACTGAGAGAAAACAGTACCTGACCACTCTCCTGCCTTTTGTAATTACATGAACATTCGATTGCAAGCTGTTTTGGACAACTTTCTTTCTCTTCTTGCAAAACACTCGGCAGACCTGCGTGCAGCCTCTAGAACACGATGGGAGATGTTTTCTGTGCTGGCACAGTTTCTCCTTGCCAGACAGAGTGGAAAAGCTTTTTGCTAAGATGTAGACGAGAAGAGAGGCTAAAGAAGCAGGTATGGTGCTCTGCAGAGCTAAGCACAGCTCCCGGGCCTCTTTCGGCAGAAGACACACACTGCAGAGCACTGTGAGCGGCAGAATCGTCTTTGCGCGAAGAAGCAGCTTCTTCGTCTCCGGGAGCCGGAGAGAGCGGCAACTTCGCAAAGGTGATGAAACAAGCTGTACAACACTGCGATTGTGTGCGCAGCTTGCCAATGAGAGAAAACAGTACCTGACCACTCTCCTGCCTTTTCTAATCACATGAACATTCGATTGGAAGCTGTTTTGGACAACTTTCTTTCTCTTCTTGCAAAACACTCGGCAGACCTCCGTGCAGCCTCTAGAAGACGATGGGAGATGTTTTTTGTGCTGGCACAGTTTCTCCTTGCCAGACAGAGTGGAAAAGCTTTTTGCTAAGATGTAGACGAGAAGAGAGGCTAAAGACGAAGGTACGGTGCTCTGCAGAGCTAAGCACAGCTCCCGGACCTCTTTCGGCAGAAGGCGCACACCGCAGAGCAGAGTGAGCGGCAGAATCGTCTTTGCGCGAAGAAGCAGCTTCTTCGTCTCCGGGAGCCGGAGAGAGCGGCAGCTTCGCAAAGGTGATGAAACAAGCTGTACAACACTGCGATTGTGTGCGCAGCTTGCCAACTGAGAGAAAACAGTACCTGACCACTCTCCTGCCTTTTCTATTCACATGAACATTCGATTGCAAGCTGTTTTGGACAACTTTCTTTCTCTTCTTGCAAAACACTCGGCAGACCTCTGTGCAGCCTCTAGAACACGATGGAAGATGTTTTCTGTGCTGGCACAGTTTCTCCTTGCCAGACAGAGTGGAAAAGCTTTTTGCTAAGATGTAGACGAGAAGAGAGGCTAAAGACGAAGGTACGGTGCTCTGCAGAGCTAAGCACCGCACCCGGACCTCTTTCGGCAGAAGGCGCACACCGCAGAGCACTGTGAGCGGCAGAATCGTCTTTGCGCGAAGAAGCAGCTTCTTCGTCTCCGGGAGCCGGAGAGAGCGGCAACTTCGCAAAGGTGATGAAACAAGCTGTACAACACTACGATTGTGTGCGCAGCTTGCCAAGTGAGAGAAAACAGTACCTGACCACTCTCCTGCCTTTTCTAATCACATGAACATTCGATTGGAAGCTGTTTTGGACAACTTTCTTTCTCTTCTTGCAAAACACTCTGCAGACCTCCGTGCAGCCTCTAGAAGACGATGGGAGATGTTTTCTGTGCTGGCACAGTTTCTCCTTGCCAGACAGAGTGGAAAAGCTTTTTGCTAAGATGTAGACGAGAAGAGAGGCTAAAGACGAAGGTACGGTGATCTGCAGAGCTAAGCACCGCTCCCGGATCTCTTTCGGCAGAAGGCGCACACTGCAGAGCACTGTGAGCGGCAGAATCGTCTTTGCACGAAGAAGCAGCTTCTCGGAGAGAGCGGCAGCTTCGCAAAGGAGATGAAACAAGCTGTACAACACTGCGATTGTGTGCGCAGCTTGCCAACTGAGAGAAAACAGTACCTGACCACTCTCCTGCCTTTTCTATTCACATGAACATTCGATTGCAAGCTGTTTTGGACAACTTTCTTTCTCTTCTTGCAAAACACTCAGCAGACCTCCGTGAAGCTTCTAGAACACGATGGGAGATGTTTTCTGTGCTGGCACAGTTTCTCCTTGCCAGACAGAGTGGAAAAGCTTTTTGCTAAGATGTAGACGAGAAGAGAGGCTAAAGACGAAGGTACGGTGCTCTGCAGAGCTAAGCACAGCTCCCGGGCCTCTTTCGGCAGAAGGCGCACACCGCAGAGCACTGTGAGCGGCAGAATCGTCTTTGCGCGAAGAAGCAGCTTCTTCGTCTCCGGGAGCCGGAGAGAGCGGCAGCTTCGCAAAGGTGATGAAACAAGCTGTACAACACTGCGATTGTGTGCGCAGCTTGCCAAGTGAGAGAAAACAGTACCTGACCACTCTCCTGCCTTTTGTAATCACATGAACATTCGATTGCAAGCTGTTTTGGACAACTTTCTTTCTCTTCTTGCAAAACACTCGGCAGACCTCCGTGCAGCCTCTAGAACACGATGGGAGATGTTTTTTGTGCTGGCACAGTTTCTCCTTGCCAGACAGAGTGGAAAAGCTTTTTGCTAAGATGTAGACGAGAAGAGAGGCTAAAGACGAAGGTACGGTGCTCTGCAGAGCTAAGCACCGCTCCCGGACCTCTTTCGGCAGAAGGCGCACACCGCAGAGCAGAGTGAGCGGCAGAATCGTCTTTCCGCGAAGAAGCAGCTTCTTCGTCTCCGGGAGCCGGAGAGAGCGGCAGCTTCGCAAAGGTGATGAAACAAGCTCTACAACTCTGCGATTGTGTGCGCAGCTTGCCAACTGAGAGAAAACAGTACCTGACCACTCTCCTGCCTTTTCTATTCACATGACCATTCGATTGCAAGCTGTTTTGGACAACTTTCTTTCTCTTCTTGCAAAACACTCGGCAGACCTCCGTGCAGCCTCTAGAACACGATGGGAGATGTTTTTTGTGCTGGCACAGTTTCTCCTTGCCAGACAGAGTGGAAAAGCTTTTCGCTAAGATGTAGACGAGAAGAGAGGATAAAGACGAAGGTACGGTGCTCTGCAGAGCTAAGCACCGCTCCCGGACCTCTTTCGGCAGAAGGCGCACACCGCAGAGCAGAGTGAGCGGCAGAATCGTCTTTGCGCGAAGAAGCAGCTTCTTCGTCTCCGGGAGCCGGAGAGAGCGGCAACTTCGCAAAGGTGATGAAACAAGCTGTACAACACTGCGATTGTGTGCGCAGTTTGCCAAGTGAGAGAAAACAGTACCTGACCACTCTCCTGCCTTTTCTATTCACATGAACATTCGATTGCAAGCTGTTTTGGACAACTTTCTTTCTCTTCTTGCAAAACACTCGGCAGACCTCCGTGCAGCCTCTAGAACACGATGGGAGATGTTTTCTGTGCTGGCACAGTTTCTCCTTGCCAGACAGAGTGGAAAAGCTTTTTGCTAAGATGTAGACGAGAAGAAAGGCTAAAGAAGCAGGTATGGTGCTCTGCAGAGCTAAGCACAGCTCCCGGGCCTCTTTCGGCAGAAGACACACACTGCAGAGCACTGTGAGCGGCAGAATCGTCTTTGCGCGAAGAAGCAGCTTCTTCGTCTCCGGGAGCCGGAGAGAGCGGCAACTTCGCAAAGGTTATGAAACAAGCTGTACAACACTGCGATTGTGTGCGCAGCTTGCCAACTGAGAGAAAACAGTACCTGACCACTCTCCTGCCTTTTCTATTCACATGAACATTCGATTGGAAGCTGTTTTGGACAACTTTCTTTCTCTTCTTGCAAAACACTCGGCAGACCTCCGTGCAGCCTCTAGAAGACGATGGGAGATGTTTTTTGTGCTGGCACAGTTTCTCCTTGCCAGACAGAGTGGAAAAGCTTTTTGCTAAGATGTAGACGAGAAGAGAGGCTAAAGACGAAGGTACGGTGCTCTGCAGAGCTAAGCACCGCTCCCGGACCTCTTTCGGCAGAAGGCGCACACCGCAGAGCACTGTGAGCGGCAGAATCGTCTTTGCGCGAAGAAGCAGCTTCTTCGTCTCCGGGAGCCGGAGAGAGCGGCAACTTCGCAAAGGTGATGAAACAAGCTGTACAACTCTGCGATTGTGTGCGCAGTTTGCCAAGTGAGAGAAAACAGTACCTGACCACTCTCCTGCCTTTTCTATTCACATGAACATTCGATTGCAAGCTGTTTTGGACAACTTTCTTTCTCTTCTTGCAAAACACTCGGCAGACCTCCGTGCAGCCTCTAGAACACGATGGGAGATGTTTTCTGTGCTGGCACAGTTTCTCCTTGCCAGACAGAGTGGAAAAGCTTTTTGCTAAGATGTAGACGAGAAGAGAGGCTAAAGACGAAGGTACGGTGCTCTGCAGAGCTAAGCACCGCACCCGGACCTCTTTCGGCAGAAGCCGCACACCGCAGAGCACTGTGAGCGGCAGAATCGTCTTTGCGCGAAGAAGCAGCTTCTTCGTCTCCGGGAGCCGGAGAGAGCGGCAACTTCGCAAAGGTGATGAAACAAGCTGTACAACACTACGATTGTGTGCGCAGCTTGCCAAGTGAGAGAAAACAGTACCTGACCACTCTCCTGCCTTTTCTAATCACATGAACATTCGATTGGAAGCTGTTTTGGACAACTTTCTTTCTCTTCTTGCAAAACACTCGGCAGACCTCCGTGCAGCCTCTAGAAGACGATGGGAGATGTTTTCTGTGCTGGCACAGTTTCTCCTTGCCAGACAGAGTGGAAAAGCTTTTTGCTAAGATGTAGACGAGAAGAGAGGCTAAAGACGAAGGTACGGTGATCTGCAGAGCTAAGCACCGCTCCCGGATCTCTTTCGGCAGAAGGCGCACACTGCAGAGCACTGTGAGCGGCAGAATCGTCTTTGCACGAAGAAGCAGCTTCTCGGAGAGAGCGGCAGCTTCGCAAAGGAGATGAAACAAGCTGTACAACACTGCGATTGTGTGCGCAGCTTGCCAACTGAGAGAAAACAGTACCTGACCACTCTCCTGCCTTTTCTATTCACATGAACATTCGATTGCCAGCTGTTTTGGACAACTTTCATTCTCTTCTTGCAAAACACTCTGCAGACCTCCGTGCAGCCTCTAGAACACGATGGGAGATGTTTTCTGTGCTGGCACAGTTTCTCCTTGCCAGACAGAGTGGAAAAGCTTTTTGCTAAGATGTAGACGAGAAGAGAGGCTAAAGACGAAGGTACGGTGCTCTGCAGAGCTAAGCACCGCTCCCGGGCGTCTTTCGGCAGAAGGCGCACACCGCAGAGCACTGTGAGCGGCAAAATCGTCTTTGCGCGAAGAAGCCGCTTCTTCGTCTCCGGGAGCCGGAGAGAGCGGCAACTTGGCAAAGGTGATGAAACAAGCTGTACAACACTGCGATTGTGTGCGCAGTTTGCCAACTGAGAGAAAACAGTACCTGACCACTCTCCTGCCTTTTCTATTCACATGAACATTCGATTGCAAGCTGTTTTGGACAACTTTCTTTCTCTTCTTGCAAAATACTCGGCAGACCTCCGTGCAGCCTCTAGAACACGTTGGGAGATGTTTTCTGTGCTGGCACAGTTTCTCCTTGCCAGACAGAGTGGAAAAGCTTTTTGCTAAGATGTAGACGAGAAGAGAGGCTAAAGACGAAGGTACGGTGCTCTGCAGAGCTAAGCACCGCTCCCGGACCTCTTTCGGCAGAAGGCGCACACCGCAGAGCACTGTGAGCGGCAGAATCGTCTTTGCGCGAAGAAGCAGCTTCTTCGTCTCCGGGAGCCGGAGAGAGCGGCAGCTTCGCAAAGGTGATGAAACCAGCTGTACAACACTGCGATTGTGTGCGCAGCTTGCCAACTGAGAGAAAACAGTACCTGACCACTCTCCTGCCTTTTATAATTACATGAACATTCGATTGGAAGCTGTTTTGGACAACTTTCTTTCTCTTCTTGCAAAACACTCGGCAGACCTCCGTGCAGCTTCTAGAACACGATGGGAGATGTTTTCTGTGCTGGCACAGTTTCTCCTTGCCAGACAGAGTGGAAAAGCTTTTTGCTAAGATGTAGACGAGAAGAGAGGCTAAAGAAGCAGGTACGGTGCTCTGCAGAGCTAAGCACCGCACCCGGACCTCTTTCGGCAGAAGGCGCACACCGCAGAGCACTGTGAGCGGCAGAATCGTCTTTGCGCGAAGAAGCAGCTTCTTCGTCTCCGGGAGCCGGAGAGAGCGGCAACTTCGCAAAGGTGATGAAACAAGCTGTACAACACTACGATTGTGTGCGCAGCTTGCCAAGTGAGAGAAAACAGTACCTGACCACTCTCCTGCCTTTTCTAATCACATGAACATTCGATTGCAAGCTGTTTTGGACAACTTTCTTTCTCTTCTTGCAAAACACTCGGCAGACCTCCGTGCAGCCTCTAGAACACGATGGGAGATGTTTTCTGTGCTGGCACAGTTTCTCCTTGCCAGACAGAGTGGAAAAGCTTTTTGCTAAGATGTAGACGAGAAGAGAGGCTAAAGACGAAGGTACGGTGATCTGCAGAGCTAAGCACCGCTCCCGGATCTCTTTCGGCAGAAGGCGCACACTGCAGAGCACTGTGAGCGGCAGAATCGTCTTTGCACGAAGAAGCAGCTTCTCGGAGAGAGCGGCAGCTTCGCAAAGGAGATGAAACAAGCTGTACAACACTGCGATTGTGTGCGCAGCTTGCCAACTGAGAGAAAACAGTACCTGACCACTCTCCTGCCTTTTCTATTCACATGAACATTCGATTGCCAGCTGTTTTGGACAACTTTCATTCTCTTCTTGCAAAACACTCTGCAGACCTCCGTGCAGCCTCTAGAACACGATGGGAGATGTTTTCTGTGCTGGCACAGTTTCTCCTTGCCAGACAGGGTGGAAAAGCTTTTTGCTAAGATGTAGACGAGAAGAGAGTCTAAAGACGAAGGTACGGTGCTCTGCAGAGGTAAGCACCGCTCCCGGGCGTCTTTCGGCAGAAGGCGCACACCGCAGAGCACTGTGAGCGGCAGAATCGTCTTTGCGCGAAGAAGCCGCTTCTTCGTCTCCGGGAGCCGGAGAGAGCGGCAACTTGGCAAAGGTGATGAAACAAGCTGTACAACACTGCGATTGTGTGCGCAGTTTGCCAACTGAGAGAAAACAGTACCTGACCACTCTCCTGCCTTTTCTATTCACATGAACATTCGATTGCAAGCTGTTTTGGACAACTTTCTTTCTCTTCTTGCAAAATACTCGGCAGACCTCCGTGCAGCCTCTAGAACACGTTGGGAGATGTTTTCTGTGCTGGCACAGTTTCTCCTTGCCAGACAGAGTGGAAAAGCTTTTTGCTAAGATGTAGACGAGAAGAGAGGCTAAAGACGAAGGTACGGTGCTCTGCAGAGCTAAGCACCGCTCCCGGACCTCTTTCGGCAGAAGGCGCACACCGCAGAGCACTGTGAGCGGCAGAATCGTCTTTGCGCGAAGAAGCAGCTTCTTCGTCTCCGGGAGCCGGAGAGAGCGGCAGCTTCGCAAAGGTGATGAAACCAGCTGTACAACACTGCGATTGTGTGCGCAGCTTGCCAACTGAGAGAAAACAGTACCTGACCACTCTCCTGCCTTTTGTAATTACATGAACATTCGATTGCAAGCTGTTTTGGACAACTTTCTTTCTCTTCTTGCAAAACACTCGGCAGACCTGCGTGCAGCCTCTAGAACACGATGGGAGATGTTTTCTGTGCTGGCACAGTTTCTCCTTGCCAGACAGAGTGGAAAAGCTTTTTGCTAAGATGTAGACGAGAAGAGAGGCTAAAGAAGCAGGTATGGTGCTCTGCAGAGCTAAGCACAGCTCCCGGGCCTCTTTCGGCAGAAGACACACACTGCAGAGCACTGTGAGCGGCAGAATCGTCTTTGCGCGAAGAAGCAGCTTCTTCGTCTCCGGGAGCCGGAGAGAGCGGCAACTTCGCAAAGGTGATGAAACAAGCTGTACAACACTGCGATTGTGTGCGCAGCTTGCCAATGAGAGAAAACAGTACCTGACCACTCTCCTGCCTTTTCTAATCACATGAACATTCGATTGGAAGCTGTTTTGGACAACTTTCTTTCTCTTCTTGCAAAACACTCGGCAGACCTCCGTGCAGCCTCTAGAAGACGATGGGAGATGTTTTTTGTGCTGGCACAGTTTCTCCTTGCCAGACAGAGTGGAAAAGCTTTTTGCTAAGATGTAGACGAGAAGAGAGGCTAAAGACGAAGGTACGGTGCTCTGCAGAGCTAAGCACAGCTCCCGGACCTCTTTCGGCAGAAGGCGCACACCGCAGAGCAGAGTGAGCGGCAGAATCGTCTTTGCGCGAAGAAGCAGCTTCTTCGTCTCCGGGAGCCGGAGAGAGCGGCAGCTTCGCAAAGGTGATGAAACAAGCTGTACAACACTGCGATTGTGTGCGCAGCTTGCCAACTGAGAGAAAACAGTACCTGACCACTCTCCTGCCTTTTCTATTCACATGAACATTCGATTGCAAGCTGTTTTGGACAACTTTCTTTCTCTTCTTGCAAAACACTCGGCAGACCTCTGTGCAGCCTCTAGAACACGATGGAAGATGTTTTCTGTGCTGGCACAGTTTCTCCTTGCCAGACAGAGTGGAAAAGCTTTTTGCTAAGATGTAGACGAGAAGAGAGGCTAAAGACGAAGGTACGGTGCTCTGCAGAGCTAAGCACCGCACCCGGACCTCTTTCGGCAGAAGGCGCACACCGCAGAGCACTGTGAGCGGCAGAATCGTCTTTGCGCGAAGAAGCAGCTTCTTCGTCTCCGGGAGCCGGAGAGAGCGGCAACTTCGCAAAGGTGATGAAACAAGCTGTACAACACTACGATTGTGTGCGCAGCTTGCCAAGTGAGAGAAAACAGTACCTGACCACTCTCCTGCCTTTTCTAATCACATGAACATTCGATTGGAAGCTGTTTTGGACAACTTTCTTTCTCTTCTTGCAAAACACTCGGCAGACCTCCGTGCAGCCTCTAGAAGACGATGGGAGATGTTTTCTGTGCTGGCACAGTTTCTCCTTGCCAGACAGAGTGGAAAAGCTTTTTGCTAAGATGTAGACGAGAAGAGAGGCTAAAGACGAAGGTACGGTGATCTGCAGAGCTAAGCACCGCTCCCGGATCTCTTTCGGCAGAAGGCGCACACTGCAGAGCACTGTGAGCGGCAGAATCGTCTTTGCACGAAGAAGCAGCTTCTCGGAGAGAGCGGCAGCTTCGCAAAGGAGATGAAACAAGCTGTACAACACTGCGATTGTGTGCGCAGCTTGCCAACTGAGAGAAAACAGTACCTGACCACTCTCCTGCCTTTTCTATTCACATGAACATTCGATTGCAAGCTGTTTTGGACAACTTTCATTCTCTTCTTGCAAAACACTCTGCAGACCTCCGTGCAGCCTCTAGAACACGATGGGAGATGTTTTCTGTGCTGGCACAGTTTCTCCTTGCCAGACAGAGTGGAAAAGCTTTTTGCTAAGATGTAGACGAGAAGAGAGGCTAAAGACGAAGGTACGGTGCTCTGCAGAGCTAAGCACCGCTCCCGGGCGTCTTTCGGCAGAAGGCGCACACCGCAGAGCACTGTGAGCGGCAGAATCGTCTTTGCGCGAAGAAGCCGCTTCTTCGTCTCCGGGAGCCGGAGAGAGCGGCAACTTGGCAAAGGTGATGAAACAAGCTGTACAACACTGCGATTGTGTGCGCAGTTTGCCAACTGAGAGAAAACAGTACCTGACCACTCTCCTGCCTTTTCTATTCACATGAACATTCGATTGCAAGCTGTTTTGGACAACTTTCTTTCTCTTCTTGCAAAATACTCGGCAGACCTCCGTGCAGCCTCTAGAACACGTTGGGAGATGTTTTCTGTGCTGGCACAGTTTCTCCTTGCCAGACAGAGTGGAAAAGCTTTTTGCTAAGATGTAGACGAGAAGAGAGGCTAAAGACGAAGGTACGGTGCTCTGCAGAGCTAAGCACCGCTCCCGGACCTCTTTCGGCAGAAGGCGCACACCGCAGAGCACTGTGAGCGGCAGAATCGTCTTTGCGCGAAGAAGCAGCTTCTTCGTCTCCGGGAGCCGGAGAGAGCGGCAGCTTCGCAAAGGTGATGAAACCAGCTGTACAACACTGCGATTGTGTGCGCAGCTTGCCAACTGAGAGAAAACAGTACCTGACCACTCTCCTGCCTTTTGTAATTACATGAACATTCGATTGCAAGCTGTTTTGGACAACTTTCTTTCTCTTCTTGCAAAACACTCGGCAGACCTGCGTGCAGCCTCTAGAACACGATGGGAGATGTTTTTTGTGCTGGCACAGTTTCTCCTTGCCAGACAGAGTGGAAAAGCTTTTTGCTAAGATGTAGACGAGAAGAGAGGCTAAAGACGAAGGTACGGTGCTCTGCAGAGCTAAGCACCGCTCCCGGACCTCTTTCGGCAGAAGGCGCACACCGCAGAGCACTGTGAGCGGCAGAATCGTCTTTGCGCGAAGAAGCAGCTTCTTCGTCTCCGGGAGCCGGAGAGAGCGGCAACTTGGCAAAGGTGATGAAACAAGCTGTACAACACTGCGATTGTGTGCGCAGTTTGCCAACTGAGAGAAAACAGTACCTGACCACTCTCCTGCCTTTTCTATTCACATGAACATTCGATTGCAAGCTGTTTTGGACAACTTTCTTTCTCTTCTTGCAAAACACTCGGCAGACCTCCGTGCAGCCTCTAGAACATGATGGGAGATGTTTTCTGTGCTGGCACAGTTTCTCCTTGCCAGACAGAGTGGAAAAGCTTTTTGCTAAGATGTAGACGAGAAGAGAGGCTAAAGAAGCAGGTATGGTGCTCTGCAGAGCTAAGCACAGCTCCCGGGCCTCTTTCGGCAGAAGACACACACTGCAGAGCACTGTGAGCGGCAGAATCGTCTTTGCGCGAAGAAGCAGCTTCTTCGTCTTCGGGAGCCGGAGAGAGCGGCAACTTCGCAAAGGTGATGAAACAAGCTGTACAACACTGCGATTGTGTGCGCAGCTTGCCAAGTGAGAGAAAACAGTACCTGACCACTCTCCTGCCTTTTGTAATTACATGAACATTCGATTGCAAGCTTTTTTGGACAACTTTCTTTCTCTTCTTGCAAAACACTCGGCAGACCTCCGTGCAGCCTCTAGAAGACGATGGGAGATGTTTTCTGTGCTGGCACAGTTTCTCCTTGCCAGACAGAGTGGAAAAGCTTTTTGCTAAGATGTAGACGAGAAGAGAGGCTAAAGACGAACGTACGGTGCTCTGCAGAGCTAAGCACAGCTCCCGGACCTCTTTCGGCAGAAGGCGCACACCGCAGAGCACTGTGAGCGGCAGAATCGTCTTTGCGCGAAGAAGCAGCTTCTTCGTCTCCGGGAGCCGGAGAGAGCGGCAGCTTCGCAAAGGTGATGAAACAAGCTGTACAACTCTGCGATTGTGTGCGCAGCTTGCCAAGTGAGAGAAAACAGTACCTGACCACTCTCCTGCCTTTTCTATTCACATGAACATTCGATTGCAAGCTGTTTTGGACAACTTTCTTTCTCTTCTTGCAAAACACTCGGCAGACCTCCGTGCAGCCTCTAAAACACGATGGGAGATGTTTTCTGTGCTGGCACAGTTTCTCCTTGCCAGACAGAGTGGAAAAGCTTTTTGCTAAGATGTAGACGAGAAGAGAGGCTAAAGACGAAGGTACGGTGCTCTGCAGAGCTAAGCACCGCACCCGGACCTCTTTCGGCAGAAGGCGCACAGTGCAGAGCACTGTGAGCGGCAGAATCGTCTTTGCGCGAAGAAGCAGCTTCTTCGTCTCCGGGAGCCGGAGAGAGCGGCAACTTGGCAAAGGTGATGAAACAAGCTGTACAACACTGCGATTGTGTGCGCAGCTTGCCAACTGAGAGAAAACAGTACCTGACCACTCTCCTGCCTTTTCTATTCACATGAACATTCGATTGCAAGCTGTTTTGGACAACTTTCTTTCTCTTCTTGCAAAATACTCGGCAGACCTCCGTGCAGCCTCTAGAACACGTTGGGAGATGTTTTCTGTGCTGGCACAGTTTCTCCTTGCCAGACAGAGTGGAAAAGCTTTTTGCTAAGATGTAGACGAGAAGAGAGGCTAAAGACGAATGTACGGTGCTCTGCAGAGCTAAGCACCGCTCCCGGACCACTTTCGGCAGAAGGCGCACACCGCAGAGCACTGTGAGCGGCAGAATCGTCTTTGCGCGAAGAAGCAGCTTCTTCGTCTCCGGGAGCCGGAGAGAGCGGCAGCTTCGCAAAGGTGATGAAACAAGCTGTACAACACTGCGATTGTGTGCGCAGCTTGCCAACTGAGAGAAAACAGTACCTGACCACTCTCCTGCCTTTTGTAATTACATGAACATTCGATTGCAAGCTGTTTTGGACAACTTTCTTTCTCTTCTTGCAAAACACTCGGCAGACCTGCGTGCAGCCTCTAGAACACGATGGGAGATGTTTTTTGTGCTGGCACAGTTTCTCCTTGCCAGACAGAGTGGAAAAGCTTTTTGCTAAGATGTAGACGAGAAGAGAGGCTAAAGACGAAGGTACGGTGCTCTGCAGAGCTAAGCACCGCTCCCGGACCTCATTCGGCAGAAGGCGCACAGTGCAGAGCACTGTGAGCGGCAGAATCGTCTTTGCGCGAAGAAGCAGCTTCTTCGTCTCCGGGAGCCGGAGAGAGCGGCAACTTCGCAAAGGTGATGAAACAAGCTGTACAACACTACGATTGTGTGCGCAGCTTGCCAAGTGAGAGAAAACAGTACCTGACCACTCTCCTGCCTTTTCTAATCACATGAACATTCGATTGGAAGCTGTTTTGGACAACTTTCTTTCTCTTCTTGCAAAACACTCGGCAGACCTCCGTGCAGCCTCTAGAAGACGATGGGAGATGTTTTCTGTGCTGGCACAGTTTCTCCTTGCCAGACAGAGTGGAAAAGCTTTTTGCTAAGATGTAGACGAGAAGAGAGGCTAAAGACGAAGGTACGGTGCTCTGCAGAGCTAAGCACCGCTCCCGGATCTCTTTCGGCAGAAGGCGCACACTGCAGAGCACTGTGAGCGGCAGAATCGTCTTTGCAAGAATAAGCAGCTTCTCGGAGAGAGCGGCAGCTTCGCAAAGGTGATGAAACAAGCTGTACAAAACTGCGATTGTGTGCGCAATTTCCCAACTGAGAGAAAACAGTACCTGACCACTCTCCTGCCTTTTCTATTCACATGAACATTCGATTGCAAGCTGTTTTGGACAACTTTCTTTCTCTTCTTGCAAAACACTCGGCAGACCTCCGTGCAGCCTCTAGAACACGATGGGAGATGTTTTTTGTGCTGGCACAGTTTCTCCTTGCCAGACAGAGTGGAAAAGCTTTTTGCTAAGATGTAGACGAGAAGAGAGGCTAAAGACGAAGGTACGGTGCTCTGCAGAGCTAAGCACAGCTCCCGGACCTCTTTCGGCAGAAGGGGCACACCGCAGATCACTGTGAGCGGCAGAATCGTCTTTGCGCGAAGAAGCAGCTTCTTCGTCTCCGGGAGCCGGAGAGAGCGGAAACTTCGCAAAGGTGATGAAACAAGCTGTACAACACTGCGATTGTGTGCGCAGCTTGCCAACTGAGAGAAAACAGTACCTGACCACTCTCCTGCCTTTTCTATTCACATGAATATTCAATTGCAAGCTGTTTTGGACAACTTTCTTTCTCTTCTTGCAAAACACTCGGCAGACCTCCGTGCAGCCTCTAGAACACGATGGGAGATGTTTTCTGTGCTGGCACAGTTTCTCCTTGCCAGACAGAGTGGAAAAGCTTTTTGCTAAGATGTAGACGAGAAGAGAGGCTAAAGAAGCAGGTATGGTGCTCTGCAGAGCTAAGCACAGCTCCCGGGCCTCTTTCGGCAGAAGACACACACTGCAGAGCACTGTGAGCGGCAGAATCGTCTTTGCGCGAAGAAGCAGCTTCTTCGTCTCCGGGAGCCGGAGAGAGCGGCAACTTCGCAAAGGTGATGAAACAAGCTGTACAACACTGCGATTGTGTGTGCAGCTTGCCAAGTGAGAGAAAACAGTACCTGACCACTCTCCTGCCTTTTGTAATTACATGAACATTCGATTGGAAGCTGTTTTGGACAACTTTCTTTCTCTTCTTGCAAAACACTCGGCAGACCTCTGTGCAGCCTCTAGAACACGATGGGAGATGTTTTCTGTGCTGGCACAGTTTCTCCTTGCCAGACAGAGTGGAAAAGCTTTTTGCTAAGATGTAGACGAGAAGAGAGGCTAAAGACGAAGGTACGGTGCTCTGCAGAGCTAAGCACCGCACCCGGACCTCTTTCGGCAGAAGGCGCACACCGCAGAGCACTGTGAGCGGCAGAATCGTCTTTGCGCGAAGAAGCAGCTTCTTCGTCTCCGGGAGCCGGAGAGAGCGGCAACTTCGCAAAGGTGATGAAACAAGCTGTACAACACTACGATTGTGTGCGCAGCTTGCCAAGTGAGAGAAAACAGTACCTGACCACTCTCCTGCCTTTTGTAATCACATGAACATTCGATTGCAAGCTGTTTTGGACAACTTTCTTTCTCTTCTTGCAAAACACTCGGCAGACCTCCGTGCAGCCTCTAGAAGACGATGGGAGATGTTTTCTGTGCTGGCACAGTTTCTCCTTGCCAGACAGAGTGGAAAAGCTTTTTGCTAAGATGTAGACGAGAAGAGAGGCTAAAGACGAAGGTACGGTGATCTGCAGAGCTAAGCACCGCTCCCGGATCTCTTTCGGCAGAAGGCGCACACTGCAGAGCACTGTGAGCGGCAGAATCGTCTTTGCACGAAGAAGCAGCTTCTCGGTGAGAGCGGCAGCTTCGCAAAGGAGATGAAACAAGCTGTACAACACTGCGATTGTGTGCGCAGCTTGCCAACTGAGAGAAAACAGTACCTGACCACTCTCCTGCCTTTTCTATTCACATGAACATTCGATTGCAAGCTGTTTTGGACAACTTTCATTCTCTTCTTGCAAAACACTCTGCAGACCTCCGTGCAGCCTCTAGAACACGATGGGAGATGTTTTCTGTGCTGGCACAGTTTCTCCTTGCCAGACAGAGTGGAAAAGCTTTTTGCTAAGATGTAGACGAGAAGAGAGGCTAAAGACGAAGGTACGGTGCTCTGCAGAGCTAAGCACCGCTCCCGGGCGTCTTTCGGCAGAAGGCGCACACCGCAGAGCACTGTGAGCGGCAGAATCGTCTTTGCGCGAAGAAGCCGCTTCTTCGTCTCCGGGAGCCGGAGAGAGCGGCAACTTGGCAAAGGTGATGAAACAAGCTGTACAACACTGCGATTGTGTGCGCAGTTTGCCAACTGAGAGAAAACAGTACCTGACCACTCTCCTGCCTTTTCTATTCACATGAACATTCGATTGCAAGCTGTTTTGGACAACTTTCTTTCTCTTCTTGCAAAATACTCGGCAGACCTCCGTGCAGCCTCTAGAACACGTTGGGAGATGTTTTTTGTGCTGGCACAGTTTCTCCTTGCCAGACAGAGTGGAAAAGCTTTTTGCTAAGATGTAGACGAGAAGAGAGGCTAAAGACGAAGGTACGGTGCTCTGCAGAGCTAAGCACCGCTCCCGGACCTCTTTCGGCAGAAGGCGCACACCGCAGAGCACTGTGAGCGGCAGAATCGTCTTTGCGCGAAGAAGCAGCTTCTTCGTCTCCGGGAGCCGGAGAGAGCGGCAGCTTCGCAAAGGTGATGAAACCAGCTGTACAACACTGCGATTGTGTGCGCAGCTTGCCAACTGAGAGAAAACAGTACCTGACCACTCTCCTGCCTTTTGTAATTACATGAACATTCGATTGCAAGCTGTTTTGGACAACTTTCTTTCTCTTCTTGCAAAACACTCGGCAGACCTGCGTGCAGCCTCTAGAACACGATGGGAGATGTTTTTTGTGCTGGCACAGTTTCTCCTTGCCAGACAGAGTGGAAAAGCTTTTTGCTAAGATGTAGACGAGAAGAGAGGCTAAAGACGAAGGTACGGTGCTCTGCAGAGCTAAGCACCGCTCCCGGACCTCTTTCGGCAGAAGGCGCACACCGCAGAGCACTGTGAGCGGCAGAATCGTCTTTGCGCGAAGAAGCAGCTTCTTCGTCTCCGGGAGCCGGAGAGAGCGGCAACTTGGCAAAGGTGATGAAACAAGCTGTACAACACTGCGATTGTGTGCGCAGTTTGCCAACTGAGAGAAAACAGTACCTGACCACTCTCCTGCCTTTTCTATTCACATGAACATTCGATTGCAAGCTGTTTTGGACAACTTTCTTTCTCTTCTTGCAAAACACTCGGCAGACCTCCGTGCAGCCTCTAGAACACGATGGGAGATGTTTTCTGTGCTGGCACAGTTTCTCCTTGCCAGACAGAGTGGAAAAGCTTTTTGCTAAGATGTAGACGAGAAGAGAGGCTAAAGAAGCAGGTATGGTGCTCTGCAGAGCTAAGCACAGCTCCCGGGCCTCTTTCGGCAGAAGACACACACTGCAGAGCACTGTGAGCGGCAGAATCGTCTTTGCGCGAAGAAGCAGCTTCTTCGTCTTCGGGAGCCGGAGAGAGCGGCAACTTCGCAAAGGTGATGAAACAAGCTGTACAACACTGCGATTGTGTGCGCAGCTTGCCAAGTGAGAGAAAACAGTACCTGACCACTCTCCTGCCTTTTGTAATTACATGAACATTCGATTGCAAGCTGTTTTGGACAACTTTCTTTCTCTTCTTGCAAAACACTCGGCAGACCTCCGTGCAGCCTCTAGAACACGATGGGAGATGTTTTCTGTGCTGGCACAGTTTCTCCTTGCCAGACAGAGTGGAAAAGCTTTTTGCTAAGATGTAGACGAGAAGAGAGGCTAAAGACGAAGGTACGGTGCTCTGCAGAGCTAAGCACCGCACCCGGACCTCTTTCGGCAGAAGGCGCACAGTGCAGAGCACTGTGAGCGGCAGAATCGTCTTTGCGCGAAGAAGCAGCTTCTTCGTCTCCGGGAGTCGGAGAGAGCGGCAACTTCGCAAAGGTGATGAAACAAGCTGTACAACACTGCGATTGTGTGCGCAGTTTGCCAACTGAGAGAAAACAGTACCTGACCACTCTCCTGCCTTTTCTATTCACATGAACATTCGATTGCAAGCTGTTTTGGACAACTTTCTTTCTCTTCTTGCAAAATACTCGGCAGACCTCCGTGCAGCCTCTAGAACACGTTGGGAGATGTTTTCTGTGCTGGCACAGTTTCTCCTTGCCAGACAGAGTGGAAAAGCTTTTTGCTAAGATGTAGACGAGAAGAGAGGCTAAAGACGAAGGTACGGTGCTCTGCAGAGCTAAGCACCGCTCCCGGACCACTTTCGGCAGAAGGCGCACACCGCAGAGCACTGTGAGCGGCAGAATCGTCTTTGCGCGAAGAAGCAGCTTCTTCGTCTCCGGGAGCCGGAGAGAGCGGCAGCTTCGCAAAGGTGATGAAACAAGCTGTACAACACTGCGATTGTGTGCGCAGCTTGCCAACTGAGAGAAAACAGTACCTGACCACTCTCCTGCCTTTTGTAATTACATGAACATTCGATTGCAAGCTGTTTTGGACAACTTTCTTTCTCTTCTTGCAAAACACTCGGCAGACCTGCGTGCAGCCTCTAGAACACGATGGGAGATGTTTTTTGTGCTGGCACAGTTTCTCCTTGCCAGACAGAGTGGAAAAGCTTTTTGCTAAGATGTAGACGAGAAGAGAGGCTAAAGACGAAGGTACGGTGCTCTGCAGAGCTAAGCACCGCTCCCGGACCTCATTCGGCAGAAGGCGCACAGTGCAGAGCACTGTGAGCGGCAGAATCGTCTTTGCGCGAAGAAGCAGCTTCTTCGTCTCCGGGAGCCGGAGAGAGCGGCAACTTCGCAAAGGTGATGAAACAAGCTGTACAACACTACGATTGTGTGCGCAGCTTGCCATGTGAGGGAAAACAGTACCTGACCACTCTCCTGCCTTTTCTAATCACATGAACATTCGATTGCAAGCTGTTTTGGACAACTTTCTTTCTCTTCTTGCAAAACACTCGGCAGACCTCCGTGCAGCCTCTAGAAGACGATGGGAGATGTTTTCTGTGCTGGCACAGTTTCTCCTTGCCAGACAGAGTGGAAAAGCTTTTTGCTAAGATGTAGACGAGAAGAGAGGCTAAAGACGAAGGTACGGTGCTCTGCAGAGCTAAGCACCGCTCCCGGATCTCTTTCGGCAGAAGGCGCACACTGCAGAGCACTGTGAGCGGCAGAATCGTCTTTGCACGAAGAAGCAGCTTCTCGGAGAGAGCGGCAGCTTCGCAAAGGAGATGAAACAAGCTGTACAACACTGCGATTGTGTGCGCAGCTTGCCAACTGAGAGAAAACAGTACCTGACCATTCTCCTGCCTTTTCTATTCACATGAACATTCGATTGCAAGCTGTTTTGGACAACTTTCTTTCTCTTCTTGCAAAACACTCGGCAGACCTCCGTGCAGCCTCTAGAACACGATGGGAGATGTTTTCTGTGCTGGCACAGTTTCTCCTTGCCAGACAGAGTGGAAAAGCTTTTTGCTAAGATGTAGACGAGAAGAGAGGCTAAAGACGAAGGTACGGTGCTCTGCAGAGCTAAGCACCGCTCCCGGATCTCTTTCGGCAGAAGGCGCATACTGCAGAGCACTGTGAGCGGCAGAATCGTCTTTGCACGAATAAGCAGCTTCTCGGAGAGAGCGGCAGCTTCGCAAAGGTGATGAAACAAGCTGTACAAAACTGCGATTGTGTGCGCAATTTGCCAACTGAGAGAAAACAGTACCTGACCACTCTCCTGCCTTTTCTATTCACATGAACATTCGATTGCAAGCTGTTTTGGACAACTTTCTTTCTCTTCTTGCAAAACACTCGGCAGACCTCCGTGCAGCCTCTAGAACACGATGGGAGATGTTTTCTGTGCTGGCACAGTTTCTCCTTGCCAGACAGAGTGGAAAAGCTTTTTGCTAAGATGTAGACGAGAAGAGAGGCTAAAGACGAAGGTACGGTGCTCTGCAGAGCTAAGCACAGCTCCCGGACCTCTTTCGGCAGAAGGGGCACACCGCAGATCACTGTGAGCGGCAGAATCGTCTTTGCGCGAAGAAGCAGCTTCTTCGTCTCCGGGAGCCGGAGAGAGCGGCAACTTCGCAAAGGTGATGAAACAAGCTGTACAACACTGCGATTGTGTGCGCAGCTTGCCAACTGAGAGAAAACAGTACCTGACCACTCTCCTGCCTTTTCTATTCACATGAATATTCAATTGCAAGCTGTTTTGGACAACTTTCTTTCTCTTCTTGCAAAACACTCGGCAGACCTCCGTGCAGCCTCTAGAACACGATGGGAGATGTTTTCTGTGCTGGCACAGTTTCTCCTTGCCAGACAGAGTGGAAAAGCTTTTTGCTAAGATGTAGACGAGAAGAGAGGCTAAAGAAGCAGGTATGGTGCTCTGCAGAGCTAAGCACAGCTCCCGGGCCTCTTTCGGCAGAAGACACACACTGCAGAGCACTGTGAGCGGCAGAATCGTCTTTGCGCGAAGAAGCAGCTTCTTCGTCTCCGGGAGCCGGAGAGAGCGGCAACTTCGCAAAGGTGATGAAACAAGCTGTACTACACTGCGATAGTGTGCGCAGCTTGCCAAGTGAGAGAAAACAGTACCTGACCACTCTCCTGCCTTTTGTAATTACATGAACATTCGATTGCAAGCTGTTTTGGACAACTTTCTTTCTCTTCTTGCAAAACACTCGGCAGACCTCCGTGCAGCCTCTAGAAGACGATGGGAGATGTTTTTTGTGCTGGCACAGTTTCTCCTTGCCAGACAGAGTGGAAAAGCTTTTTGCTAAGATGTAGACGAGAAGAGAGGCTAAAGACGAAGGTACGGTGCTCTGCAGAGCTAAGCACAGCTCCCGGACCTCTTTCGGCAGAAGGCGCACACCGCAGAGCAGAGTGAGCGGCAGAATCGTCTTTGCGCGAAGAAGCAGCTTCTTCGTCTCCGGGAGCCGGAGAGAGCGGCAGCTTCGCAAAGGTGATGAAACAAGCTGTACAAGACTGCGATTGTGTGCGCAGCTTGCCTAGTGAGAGAAAACAGTACCTGACCACTCTCCTGCCTTTTCTATTCACATGAACATTCGATTGCAAGCTGTTTTGGACAACTTTCTTTCTCTTCTTGCAAAACACTCGGCAGACCTCCGTGCAGCCTCTAGAACACGATGGGAGATGTTTTCTGTGCTGGCACAGTTTCTCCTTGCCAGACAGAGTGGAAAAGCTTTTTGCTAAGATGTAGACGAGAAGAGAGGCTAAAGACGAACGTACGGTGCTCTGCAGAGCTAAGCACCGCACCCGGACCTCTTTCGGCAGAAGGCGCACACCGCAGAGCAGAGTGAGCGGCAGAATCGTCTTTGCGCGAAGAAGCAGCTTCTTCGTCTCCGGGAGCCGGAGAGAGCGGCAACTTCGCAAAGGTGATGAAACAAGCTGTACAACACTACGATTGTGTGCGCAGCTTGCCATGTGAGGGAAAACAGTACCTGACCACTCTCCTGCCTTTTCTAATCACATGAACATTCGATTGGAAGCTGTTTTGGACAACTTTCTTTCTCTTCTTGCAAAACACTCGGCAGACCTCCGTGCAGCCTCTAGAAGACGATGGGAGATGTTTTCTGTGCTGGCACAGTTTCTCCTTGCCAGACAGAGTGGAAAAGCTTTTTGCTAAGATGTAGACGAGAAGAGAGGCTAAAGACGAAGGTACGGTGCTCTGCAGAGCTAAGCACCGCTCCCGGATCTCTTTCGGCAGAAGGCGCACACTGCAGAGCACTGTGAGCGGCAGAATCGTCTTTGCACGAAGAAGCAGCTTCTCGGAGAGAGCGGCAGCTTCGCAAAGGAGATGAAACAAGCTGTACAACACTGCGATTGTGTGCGCAGCTTGCCAACTGAGAGAAAACAGTACCTGACCATTCTCCTGCCTTTTCTATTCACATGAACATTCGATTGCAAGCTGTTTTGGACAACTTTCTTTCTCTTCTTGCAAAACACTCGGCAGACCTCCGTGCAGCCTCTAGAACACGATGGGAGATGTTTTCTGTGCTGGCACAGTTTCTCCTTGCCAGACAGAGTGGAAAAGCTTTTTGCTAAGATGTAGACGAGAAGAGAGGCTAAAGACGAAAGTACGGTGCTCTGCAGAGCTAAGCACAGCTCCCGGGTGTCTTTCGGCAGAAGGGGCACACCGCAGATCACTGTGAGCGGCAGAATCGTCTTTGCGCGAAGAAGAAGCTTCTTCGTCTCCGGGAGCCGGAGAGAGCGGCAACTTCGCAAAGGTGATGAAACAAGCTGTACAACACTGCGATTGTGTGCGCAGCTTGCCAAGTGAGAGAAAACAGTACCTGACCACTCTCCTGCCTTTTGTAATCACATGAACATTCGATTGCAAGCTGTTTTGGACAACTTTCTTTCTCTTCTTGCAAAACACTCGGCAGACCTCCGTGCAGCCTCTAGAAGACGATGGGAGATGTTTTCTGTGCTGGCACAGTTTCTCCTTGCCAGACAGAGTGGAAAAGCTTTTTGCTAAGATGTAGACGAGAAGAGAGGCTAAAGACGAAGGTATGGTGCTCTGCAGAGCTAAGCACAGCTCCCGGGCGTCTTTCGGCAGAAGGCGCACACCGCAGAGCACTGTGAGCGGCAGAATCGTCTTTGCGCGAAGAAGCCGCTTCTTCGTCTCCGGGAGCCGGAGAGAGCGGCAACTTCGCAAAGGTGATGAAACAAGCTGTACAACACTGCGATTGTGTGCGCAGTTTGCCAACTGAGAGAAAACAGTACCTGACCACTCTCCTGCCTTTTCTATTCACATGAACATTCGATTGGAAGCTGTTTTGGACAACTTTCTTTCTCTTCTTGCAAAACACTCGGCAGACCTCCGTGCAGCCTCTAGAACACGATGGGAGATGTTTTTTGTGCTGGCACAGTTTCTCCTTGCCAGACAGAGTGGAAAAGCTTTTTGCTAAGATGTAGACGAGAAGAGAGGCTAAAGACGAAGGTACGGTGCTCTGCAGAGCTAAGCACCGCTCCCGGACCACTTTCGGCAGAAGGCGCACACCGCAGAGCACTGTGAGCGGCAGAATCGTCTTTGCGCGAAGAAGCAGCTTCTTCGTCTCCGGGAGCCGGAGAGAGCGGCAGCTTCTCAAAGGTGATGAAACAAGCTGTACAACACTGCGATTGTGTGCGCAGCTTGCCAAGTGAGAGAAAACAGTACCTGACCACTCTCCTGCCTTTTGTAATCACATGAACATTCGATTGCAAGCTGTTTTGGACAACTTTCTTTCTCTTCTTGCGAAACACTCGGCAGACCTGCGTGCAGCCTCTAGAACACGATGGGAGATGTTTTCTGTGCTGGCACAGTTTCTCCTTGCCAGACAGAGTGGAAAAGCTTTTTGCTAAGATGTAGACGAGAAGAGAGGCTAAAGACGAAGGTACGGTGCTCTGCAGAGCTAAGCACAGCTCCCGGGTGTCTTTCGGCAGAAGGGGCACACCGCAGATCACTGTGAGCGGCAGAATCGTCTTTGCGCGAAGAAGCAGCTTCTTCGTCTCCGGGAGCCGGTGAGAGCGGCAACTTCGCAAAGGTGATGAAACAAGCTGTACAACACTGCGATTGTGTGTGCAGCTTGCCAACTGAGAGAAAACAGTACCTGACCACTCTCCTGCCTTTTCTATTCACATGAACATTCGATTGCAAGCTGTTTTGGACAACTTTCTTTCTCTTCTTGCAAAACACTCGGCAGACCTCCGTGCAGCTTCTAGAACACGATGGGAGATGTTTTCTGTGCTGGCACAGTTTCTCCTTGCCAGACAGAGTGGAAAAGCTTTTTGCTAAGATGTAGACAAGAAGAGAGGCTAAAGACGAAGGTACGGTGCTCTGCAGAGCTAAGCACCACTCCCGGACCTCTTTCGGCAGAAGGCGCTCACCGCAGAGCACTGTGAGCGGCAGAATCGTCTTTGCGCGAAGAAGCAGCTTCTTCGTCTCCGGGAGCCGGAGAGAGCGGCAGCTTCGCAAAGGTGATGAAACAAGCTGTACAACACTGCGATTGTGTGCGCAGCTTGCCAACTGAGAGAAAACAGTACCTGACCACTCTCCTGCCTTTTCTATTCACATGAACATTCGATTGCAAGCTGTTTAGGACAACTTTCTTTCTCTTCTTGCAAAACACTCGGGAGACCTGCGTGCAGCCTCTAGAACACGATGGGAGATGTTTTCTGTGCTGGCACAGTTTCTCCTTGCCAGACAGAGTGGAAAAGCTTTTTGCTAAGATGTAGACGAGAAGAGAGGCTAAAGACGAAGGTACGGTGCTCTGCAGAGCTAAGCACCGCTCCCGGACCTCTTTCGGCAGAAGGCGCACACCGCAGAGCACTGTGAGCGGCAGAATCGTCTTTGCGCGAAGAAGCAGCTTCTTCGTCTCCGGGAGCCGGAGAGAGCGGCAGCTTCGCAAAGGTGATGAAACAAGCTGTACAACACTGCGATTGTGTGCGCAGCTTGCCAACTGAGAGAAAACAGTACCTGACCACTCTCCTGCCTTTTGTAATCACATGAACATTCGATTGCAAGCTGTTTTGGACAACTTTCTTTCTCTTCTTGCAAAACACTCGGCAGACCTGCGTGCAGCCTCTAGAACACGATGGGAGATGTTTTTTGTGCTGGCACAGTTTCTCCTTGCCAGACAGAGTGGAAAAGCTTTTTGCTAAGATGTAGACGAGAAGAGAGGCTAAAGACGAAGGTACGGTGCTCTGCAGAGCTAAGCACCGCTCCCGGGCCTCTTACGGCAGAAGGCGCACACCGCAGTGCAGAGTGAGCGGCAGAATCGTCTTTGCGCGAAGAAGCAGCTTATTCGTCTCCGGGAGCCGGAGAGAGCGGCAACTTCGCAAAGGTGATGAAACAAGCTGTACAACACTGCGATTGTGTGCGCAGCTTGCCAAGTGAGAGAAAACAGTACCTGACCACTCTCCTGCCTTTTCTATTCACATGAACATTCGATTGCAAGCTGTTTTGGACAACTTTCTTTCTCTTCTTGCAAAACACTCGGCAGACCTCCGTGCAGCTTCTAGAACACGATGGGAGATGTTTTCTGTGCTGGCACAGTTTCTCCTTGCCAGACAGAGTGGAAAAGCTTTTTGCTAAGATGTAGACGAGAAGAGAGGCTAAAGACGAAGGTACGGTGCTCTGCAGAGCTAAGCACAGCTCCCGGGCCTCTTTCGGCAGAAGACACACACTGCAGAGCACTATGAGCGGCAGAATCGTCTTTGCGCGAAGAAGCAGCTTCTTCGTCTCCGGGAGCCGGAGAGAGCGGCAGCTTCCCAAAGGTGATGAAACAAGCTGTACAACACTGCGATTGTGTGCGCAGCTTGCCAAGTGAGAGAAAACACTACCTGACCACTCTCCTGCCTTTTGTAATCACATGAACATTCGATTGCAAGCTGTTTTGGACAACTTTCTTTCTCTTCTTGCGAAACACTCGGCAGACCTGCGTGCAGCCTCTAGAACACGATGGGAGATGTTTTCTGTGCTGGCACAGTTTCTCCTTGCCAGACAGAGTGGAAAAGCTTTTTGCTAAGATGTAGACGAGAAGAGAGGCTAAAGACGAAGGTACGGTGCTCTGCAGAGCTAAGCACAGCTCCCGGGCCTCTTTCGGCAGAAGGCGCACACCGCAGAGCACTGTGAGCGGCAGAATCGTCTTTGCGCGAAGAAGCAGCTTCTTCGTCTCCGGGGGCCGGAGAGAGCGGCAGCTTCGCAAAGGTGATGAAACAAGCTGTACAACACTGCGATTGTGTGCGCAGCTTGCCAAGTGAGAGAAAACAGTAGCTGACCACTCTCCTGCCTTTTGTAATCACATGAACATTCGATTGCAAGCTGTTTTGGACAACTTTCTTTCTCTTCTTGCGAAACACTCGGCAGACCTCCGTGCAGCCTCTAGAACACGATGGGAGATGTTTTCTGTGCTGGCACAGTTTCTCCTTGCCAGACAGAGTGGAAAAGCTTTTTGCTAAGATGTAGACGAGAAGAGAGGCTAAAGACGAAGGTACGGTGCTCTGCAGAGCGAAGCACCGCTCCTGGACCTCTTTCGGCAGAAGGCGCACACCGCAGAGCAGAGTGAGCGGCAGAATCGTCTCTGCGCGAAGAAGCAGCTTCTTCGTCTCCGGGAGCCGGAGAGAGCGGCAACTTCGCAAAGGTGATGAAACAAGCTGTACAACACTGCGATTGTGTGCGCAGCTTGCCAAGTGAGAGAAAACAGTACCTGACCACTCTCCTGCCTTTTCTATTCACATGAACATTCGATTGCAAGCTGTTTTGGACAACTTTCATTCTCTTCTTGGAAAACATTCGGCAGACCTCCGTGCAGCCTCTAGAACACGATGGGAGATGTTTTCTGTGCTGGCACAGTTTCTCCTTGCCAGACAGAGTGGAAAAGCTTTTTGCTAAGATGTAGACGAGAAGAGAGGCTAAAGACGAAGGTACAGTGCTCTGCAGAGCTAAGCACAGCTCCCGGGCCTCTTTCGGCAGAAGACACACACTGCAGAGCACTATGAGCGGCAGAATCGTCTTTGCGCGAAGAAGCAGCTTCTTCGTCTCCGGGAGCCGGAGAGAGCGGCAGCTTCGCAAAGGTGATGAAACAAGCTGTACAACACGGCGATTGTGTGCGCAGCTTGCCAACTGAGAGAAAACAGTACCTGACCACTCTCCTGCCTTTTGTAATCACATGAACATTCGATTGCAAGCTGTTTTGGACAACTTTCTTTCTCTTCTTGCGAAACACTTGGCAGACCTGCGTGCAGCCTCTAGAACACGATGGGAGATGTTTTCTGTGCTGGCACAGTTTCTCCTTGCCAGACAGAGTGGAAAAGCTTTTTGCTAAGATGTAGACGAGAAGAGAGGCTAAAGACGAAGGTACGGTGCTCTGCAGAGCTAAGCACAGCTCCCGGGCCTCTTTCGGCAGAAGGCGCACACCGCAGAGCACTGTGAGCGGCAGAATCGTCTTTGCGCGAAGAAGCAGCTTCTTCGTCTCCGGGAGCCGGAGAGAGCGGCAGCTTCGCAAAGGTGATGAAACAAGCTGTACAACACTGCGATTGTGTGCGCAGTTTGCCAACTGAGAGAAAACAGTACCTGACCACTCTCCTGCCTTTTGTAATCACATGAACATTCGATTGCAAGCTGTTTTGGACAACTTTCTTTCTCTTCTTGCAAAACACTCGGCAGACCTCCGTGCAGCTTCTAGAACACGATGGGAGATGTTTTCTGTGCTGGCACAGTTTCTCCTTGCCAGACAGAGTGGAAAAGCTTTTTGCTAAGATGTAGACGAGAAGAGAGGCTAAAGACGAAAGTACGGTGCTCTGCAGAGCTAAGCACAGCTCCCGGGCCTCTTTCGGCAGAAGACACACACTGCAGAGCACTATGAGCGGCAGAATCGTCTTTGCGCGAAGAAGCAGCTTCTTCGTCTCCGGGAGCCGGAGAGAGCGGCAGCTTCGCAAAGGTGATGAAACAAGCTGTACAACACTGCGATTGTGTGCGCAGCTTGCCAACTGAGAGAAAACAGTACCTGACCACTCTCCTGCCTTTTGTAATCACATGAACATTCGATTGCAAGCTGTTTTGGACAACTTTCTTTCTCTTCTTGCAAAACACTCGGCAGACCTCCGTGCAGCCTCTAGAACACGATGGGAGATGTTTTCTGTGCTGGCACAGTTTCTCCTTGCCAGACAGAGTGGAAAAGCTTTTTGCTAAGATGTAGACGAGAAGAGAGGCTAAAGACGAAGGTACGGTGCTCTGCAGAGCTAAGCACAGCTCCCGGGCCTCTTTCGGCAGAAGGCGCACACCGCAGAGCACTGTGAGCGGCAGAATCGTCTTTGCGCGAAGAAGCAGCTTCTTCGTCTCCGGGAGCCGGAGAGAGCGGCAGCTTCGCAAAGGTGATGAAACAAGCTGTACAACACTGCGATTGTGTGCGCAGCTTGCCAACTGAGAGAAAACAGTACCTGACCACTCTCCTGCCTTTTGTAATCACATGAACATTCGATTGCAAGCTGTTTTGGACAACTTTCTTTCTCTTCTTGCGAAACACTCGGCAGACCTCCGTTCAGCCTCTAGAACACGATGGGAGATGTTTTCTGTGCTAGTAAAGTTTCTCCTTGCCAGACAGAGTGGAAAAGCTTTTTGCTAAGATGTAGACGAGAAGAGAGGCTAAAGACGAAGGTACGGTGCTCTGCAGAGCTAAGCACCGCTCCCGGACCTCTTTCGGCAGAAGGCGCACACCGCAGAGCAGAGTGAGCGGCAGAATCGTCTTTGCGCGAAGAAGCAGCTTCTTCGTCTCCGGGAGCCGGAGAGAGCGGCAACTTCGCAAAGGTGATGAAACAAGCTGTACAACACTGCGATTGTGTGCGCAGCTTGCCAAGTGAGAGAAAACAGTACCTGACCACTCTCCTGCCTTTTCTATTCACATGAACATTCGATTGCAAGCTGTTTTGGACAACTTTCTTTCTCTTCTTGCAAAACACTCGGCAGACCTCCGTGCAGCTTCTAGAACACGATGGGAGATGTTTTCTGTGCTGGCACAGTTTCTCCTTGCCAGACAGAGTGGAAAAGCTTTTTGCTAAGATGTAGACGAGAAGAGAGGCTAAAGACGAAGGTACGGTGCTCTGCAGAGCTAAGCACAGCTCCCGGGCCTCTTTCGGCAGAAGACACAAACTGCAGAGCACTATGAGCGGCAGAATCGTCTTTGCGCGAAGAAGCAGCTTCTTCGTCTCCGGAAGCCGGAGAGAGCGGCAGCTTCGCAAAGGTGATGAAACAAGCTGTACAACACTGCGATTGTGTGCGCAGCTTGCCAACTGAGAGAAAACAGTACCTGACCACTCTCCTGCCTTTTGTAATCACATGAACATTCGATTGCAAGCTGTTTTGGACAACTTTCTTTCTCTTCTTGCGAAACACTCGGCAGACCTGCGTGCAGCCTCTACTACACGATGGGAGATGTTTTCTGTGCTGGCACAGTTTCTCCTTGCCAGACAGAGTGGAAAAGCTTTTTGCTAAGATGTAGACGAGAAGAGAGGCTAAAGACGAAGGTACGGTGCTCTGCAGAGCTAAGCACAGCTCCCGGGCCTCTTTCGGCAGAAGGCGCACACCGCAGAGCACTGTGAGCGGCAGAATCGTCTTTGCGCGAAGAAGCAGCTTCTTCGTCTCCGGGAGCCGGAGGGAGCGGCAGCTTCGCAAAGGTGATGAAACAAGCTGTACAACACTGCGATTGTGTGCGCAGCTTGCCAAGTGATAGAAAACAGTACCTGACCACTCTCCTGCCTTTTCTATTCACATGAACATTCGATTGCAAGCTGTTTTGGACAACTTTCTTTCTCTTCTTGCAAAACACTCGGCAGACCTCCGTGCAGCCTCTAGAACACGATGGGAGATGTTTTTTGTGCTGGCACAGTTTCTCCTAGCCTGACAGAGTGGAAAAGCTTTTTGCTAAGATGTAGACGAGTAGAGAGGCTAAAGAAGCAGGTATGGTGCTCTGCAGAGCTAAGCACAGCTCCCGGGCCTCTTTCGGCAGAAGACACACACTGCAGAGCACAGTGAGCGGCAGAATCGTCTTTGCGCGAAGAAGCAGCTTCTTCGTCTCCGGGAGCCGGAGAGAGCGGCAACTTGGCAAAGGTGATGAAACAAGCTGTACAACACTGCGATTGTGTGCGCAGCTTGCCAAGTGAGAGAAAACAGTACCTGACCACTCTCCTGCCTTTTCTATTCACATGAACATTCGATTGCAAGCTGTTTTGGACAACTTTCTTTCTCTTCTTGCAAAACACTCGGCAGACCTCCGTGCAGCCTCTAGAACACGATGGGAGATGTTTTTTGTGCTGGCACAGTTTCTCCTTGCCAGACAGAGTTGAAAAGCTTTTTGCTAAGATGTAGACGAGAAGAGAGGCTAAAGACGAAGGTACGGTGCTCTGCAGAGCTAAGCACCGTTCCCGGACCTCTTTCGGCAGAAGGCGCACACCGCAGAGCACTGTGAGCGGCAGAATCGTCTTTGCGCGAAGAAGCAGCTTCTTCGTCTCCGGGAGCCGGAGAGAGCGGCAACTTCGCAAAGGTGATGAAACAAGCTGTACAACACTGCGATTGTGTGCGCAGCTTGCCAAGTGAGAGAAAACAGTACCTGACCACTCTCCGGCCTTTTGTAATCACATGAACATTCGATTGCAAGCTGTTTTGGACAACTTTCTTTCTCTTCTTGCAAAACACTCGGCAGACCTGCGTGCAGCCTCTAGAACACGATGGGAGATGTTTTCTGTGCTGGCACAGTTTCTCCTTGCCAGACAGAGTGGAAAAGCTTTTTGCTAAGATGTAGACGAGAAGAGAGGCTAAAGACGAAGGTACGGTGCTCTGCAGAGCTAAGCACCGCTCCCGGACCTCTTTCGGCAGAAGGCGCACACCGCAGAGCACTGTGAGCGGCAGAATCGTCTTTGCGCGAAGAAGCAGCTTCTTCGTCTCCGGGAGCCGGAGAGAGCGGACACTTGGCAAAGGTGATGAAACAAGCTGTATAACACTGCGATTGTGTGCGCAGTTTGCCAAGTGAGAGAAAACAGTACCTGACCACTCTCCTGCCTTTTCTATTCACATGAATATTCGATTGGAAGCTTTTTTGGACAACGTTCTTTCTCTTCCTGCAAAACACTCGGCAGACCTCCGTGCAGCCTCTAGAACACGATGGGAGATGTTTTTTGTGCTGGCACAGTTTCTCCTTGCCAGACAGAGTGGAAAAGCTTTTTGCTAAGATGTAGACGAGAAGAGAGGCTAAAGACGAAGGTACGGTGCTCTGCAGAGCTAAGCACAGCTCCCGGGCCTCTTTCGGCAGAAGACACACACTGCAGAGCACTATGAGCGGCAGAATCGTCTTTGCGCGAAGAAGCAGCTTCTTCGTCTCCGGGAGCCGGAGAGAGCGGCAGCTTCGCAAAGGTGATGAAACAAGCTGTACAACACTGCGATTGTGTGCGCAGCTTGCCAAGTGAGAGAAAACAGTACCTGACCACTCTCCTGCCTTTTGTAATCACATGAACATTCGATTGCAAGCTTTTTTGGACAACTTTCTTTCTCTTCTTGCGAAACACTCGGCAGACCTGCGTGCAGCCTCTAGAAGACGATGGGAGATGTTTTCTGTGCTGGCACAGTTTCTCCTTGCCAGACAGAGTGGAAAAGCTTTTTGCTAAGATGTAGACGAGAAGAGAGGCTAAAGACGAAGGTACGGTGCTCTGCAGAGCTAAGCACAGCTCCCGGGCCTCTTTCGGCAGAAGGCGCACACCGCAGAGCACTGTGAGCGGCAGAATCGTCTTTGCGCGAAGAAGCAGCTTCTTCGTCTCCGGGAGCCGGAGAGAGCGGCAGCTTCGCAAAGGTGATGAAACAAGCTGTACAACACTGCGATTGTGTGCGCAGCTTGCCAACTGAGAGAAAACAGTACCTGACCACTCTCCTGCCTTTTGTAATCACATGAACATTCGATTGCAAGCTGTTTTGGACAACTTTCTTTCTCTTCTTGCAAAACACTCGGCAGACATCCGTGCAGCCTCTAGAACACGATGGGAGATGTTTTCTGTGCTGGCACAGTTTCTCCTTGCCAGACAGAGTGGAAAAGCTTTTTGCTAAGATGTAGACGAGAAGAGAGGCTAAAGACGAAGGTACGGTGCTCTGCAGAGCTAAGCACAGCTCCCGGGCCTCTTTCGGCAGAAGGCGCACAACGCAGAGCACTGTGAGCGGCAGAATCGTCTTTGCGCGAAGAAGCAGCTTCTTCGTCTCCGGGAGCCGGAGAGAGCGGCAGCTTCGCAAAGGTGATGAAACAAGCTGTACAACACTGCGATTGTGTGCGCAGCTTGCCAAGTGAGAGAAAACAGTACCTGACCACTCTCCTGCCTTTTCTATTCACATGAACATTCGATTGCAAGCTGTTTTGGACAACTTTCTTTCTCTTCTTGCGAAGCACGCGGCAGACCTGCGTGCAGCCTCTAGAACACGATGGGAGATGTTTTCTGTGCTGGCACAGTTTCTCCTTGCCAGACAGAGTGGAAAAGCTTTTTGCTAAGATGTAGACGAGAAGAGAGGCTAAAGACGAAGGTACGGTGCTCTGCAGAGCTAAGCACCGCTCCCGGACCTCTTTCGGCAGAAGGCGCACACCGCAGAGCACTGTGAGCGGCAGAATCGTCTTTGCGCGAAGAAGCAGCTTCTTCGTCTCCGGGAGCCGGAGAGAGCGGCAACTTCGCAAAGGTGATGAAACAAGCTGTACAACACTGCGATTGTGTGCGCAGTTTGCCAAGTGAGAGAAAACAGTACCTGACCACTCTCCTGCCTTTTCTATTCACATGAACATTCGATTGCAAGCTTTTTTGGACAACGTTCTTTCTCTTCCTGCAAAACACTCTGCAGACCTCCGTGCAGCCTCTAGAACACGATGGGCGATGTTTTCTGTGCTGGCACAGTTTCTCCTTGCCAGACAGAGTGGAAAAGCTTTTTGCTAAGATGTAGACGAGAAGAGAGGCTAAAGACGAAGGTACGGTGCTCTGCAGAGCTAAGCACAGCTCCCGGGCCTCTTTCGGCAGAAGACACACACTGCAGAGCACTATGAGCGGCAGAATCGTCTTTGCGCGAAGAAGCAGCTTCTTCGTCTCCGGGAGCCGGAGAGAGCGGCAGCTTCGCAAAGGTGATGAAACAAGCTGTACAACACTGCGATTGTGTGCGCAGCTTGCCAACTGAGAGAAAACAGTACCTGACCACTCTCCTGCCTTTTGTAATCACATGAACATTCGATTGCAAGCTGTTTTGGACAACTTTCTTTCTCTTCTTGCAAAACACTCGGCAGACCTCCGTGCAGCCTCTAGAACACGATGGGAGATGTTTTCTGTGCTGATAAAGTTTCTCCTTGCCAGACAGAGTGGAAAAGCTTTTTGCTAAGATGTAGACGAGAAGAGAGGCTAAAGACGAAGGTACGGTGCTCTGCAGAGCTAAGCACCGCTCCCGGACCTCTTTCGGCAGAAGGCGCACACCGCAGAGCAGAGTGAGCGGCAGAATCGTATTTGCGCGAAGAAGCAGCTTCTTCGTCTCCGGGAGCCGGAGAGAGCGGCAACTTGGCAAAGGTGATGAAACAAGCTGTACAACACTGCGATTGTGTGCGCAGTTTGCCAACTGAGAGAAAACAGTACCTGACCACTCTCCTGCCTTTTGTAATCACATGAACATTCGATTGCAAGCTGTTTTGGACAACTTTCTTTCTCTTCTTGCAAAACACTCGGCAGACCTCCGTGCAGCCTCTAGAACACGATGGGAGATGTTGTCTGTGCTGGCACAGTTTCTCCTTGCCAGACAGAGTGGAAAAGCTTTTTGCTAAGATGTAGACGAGAAGAGAGGCTAAAGACGAAGGGACGGTGCTCTGCAGAGCTAAGCACAGCTCCCGGGCCTCTTTCGGCAGAAGGCGCACACCGCAGAGCACTGTGAGCGGCAGAATCGTCTTTGCGCGAAGAAGCAGCTTCTTCGTCTCCGGGAGCCGGAGAGAGCGGCAGCTTCGCAAAGGTGATGAAACAAGCTGTACAACACTGCGATTGTGTGCGCAGCTTGCCAAGTGAGAGAAAACAGTACCTGACCACTCTTCTGCCTTTTCTATTCACATGAACATTCGATTGCAAGCTGTTTTGGACAACTTTCTTTCTCTTCTTGCAAAACACTCGGCAGACCTCCGTGCCGCCTCTAGAACATGATTGGAGATGTTTTTTGTGCTGGCACAGTTTCTCCTTGCCAGACAGAGTGGAAAAGCTTTTTGCTAAGATGTAGACGAGAAGAGAGGCTAAAGACGAAGGTACGGTGCTCTGCAGAGCTAAGCACCGTTCCCGGACCTCTTTCGGCAGAAGGCGCACACCGCAGAGCACTGTGAGCGGCAGAATCGTCTTTGCGCGAAGAAGCAGCTTCTTCGTCTCCGGGAGCCGGAGAAAGCGACAACTTCGCAAAGGTGATGAAACAAGCTGTACAACACTGCGATTGTGTGCGCAGCTTGCCAACTGAGAGAAAACAGTACCTGACCACTCTCCTGCCTTTTGTAATCACATGAACATTCGATTGCAAGCTGTTTTGGACAACTTTCTTTCTCTTCTTACAAAACACTCGGCAGACCTCCGTGCAGTCTCTAGAACACGATGGGAGATGTTTTCTGTGCTGGCACAGTTTCTCCTTGCCAGACAGAGTGGAAAAGCTTTTTGCTAAGATGTAGACGAGAAGAGAGGCTAAAGACGAAGGTACGGTGCTCTGCAGAGCTAAGCACCGCTCCCGGACCTCTTTCGGCAGAAGGCGCACTCCGCAGAGCACTGTGAGCGGCAGAATCGTCTTTGCGCGAAGAAGCAGCTTCTTCGTCTCCGGGAGCCGGAGAGAGCGGCAGCTTCGCAAAGGTGATGAAACAAGCTGTACAACACTGCGATTGTGTGCGCAGCTTGCCAACTGAGAGAAAACAGTACCTGACCACTCTCCTGCCTTTTGTAATCACATGAACATTCGATTGCAAGCTGTTTTGGACAACTTTCTTTCTCTTCTTGCAAAACACTCGGCAGACATCCGTGCAGCCTCTAGAACACGATGGGAGATGTTTTCTGTGCTGGCACAGTTTCTCCTTGCCAGACAGAGTGGAAAAGCTTTTTGCTAAGATGTAGACGAGAAGAGAGGCTAAAGACGAAGGTACGGTGCTCTGCAGAGCTAAGCACAGCTCCCGGGCCTCTTTCGGCAGAAGGCGCACAACGCAGAGCACTGTGAGCGGCAGAATCGTCTTTGCGCGAAGAAGCAGCTTCTTCGTCTCCGGGAGCCGGAGAGAGCGGCAGCTTCGCAAAGGTGATGAAACAAGCTGTACAACACTGCGATTGTGTGCGCAGCTTGCCAAGTGAGAGAAAACAGTACCTGACCACTCTCCTGCCTTTTGTAATCACATGAACATTCGATTGCAAGCTGTTTTGGACAACTTTCTTTCTCTTCTTGCGAAGCACGCGGCAGACCTGCGTGCAGCCTCTAGAACACGATGGGAGATGTTTTCTGTGCTGGCACAGTTTCTCCTTGCCAGACAGAGTGGAAAAGCTTTTTGCTAAGATGTAGACGAGAAGAGAGGCTAAAGACGAAGGTACGGTGCTCTGCAGAGCTAAGCACCGCTCCCGGACCTCTTTCGGCAGAAGGCGCACACCGCAGAGCAGAGTGAGCGGCAGAATCGTATTTGCGCGAAGAAGCAGCTTCTTCGTCTCCGGGAGCCGGAGAGAGCGGCAACTTCGCAAAGGTGATGAAACAAGCTGTACAACACTGCGATTGTGTGCGCAGTTTGCCAAGTGAGAGAAAACAGTACCTGACCACTCTCCTGCCTTTTCTATTCACATGAACATTCGATTGCAAGCTTTTTTGGACAACGTTCTTTCTCTTCCTGCAAAACACTCGGCAGACCTCCGTGCAGCCTCTAGGACACGATGGGCGATGTTTTCTGTGCTGGCACAGTTTCTCCTTGCCAGACAGAGTGGAAAAGCTTTTTGCTAAGATGTAGACGAGAAGAGAGGCTAAAGACGAAGGTACGGTGCTCTGCAGAGCTAAGCACAGCTCCCGGGCCTCTTTCGGCAGAAGACACACACTGCAGAGCACTATGAGCGGCAGAATCGTCTTTGCGCGAAGAAGCAGCTTCTTCGTCTTCGGGAGCCGGAGAGAGCGGCAGCTTCGCAAAGGTGATGAAACAAGCTGTACAACACTGCGATTGTGTGCGCAGCTTGCCAACTGAGAGAAAACAGTACCTGACCACTCTCCTGCCTTTTGTAATCACATGAACATTCGATTGCAAGCTGTTTTGGACAACTTTCTTTCTCTTCTTGCAAAACACTCGGCAGACCTCCGTGCAGCCTCTAGAACACGATGGGAGATGTTTTCTGTGCTGATAAAGTTTCTCCTTGCCAGACAGAGTGGAAAAGCTTTTTGCTAAGATGTAGACGAGAAGAGAGGCTAAAGACGAAGGTACGGTGCTCTGCAGAGCTAAGCACCGCTCCCGGACCTCTTTCGGCAGAAGGCGCACACCGCAGAGCAGAGTGAGCGGCAGAATCGTCTTTGCGCGAAGAAGCAGCTTCTTCGTCTCCGGGAGCCGGAGAGAGCGGCAACTTGGCAAAGGTGATGAAACAAGCTGTACAACACTGCGATTGTGTGCGCAGTTTGCCAACTGAGAGAAAACAGTACCTGACCACTCTCCTGCCTTTTGTAATCACATGAACATTCGATTGCAAGCTGTTTTGGACAACTTTCTTTCTCTTCTTGCAAAACACTCGGCAGACCTCCGTGCAGCCTCTAGAACACGATGGGAGATGTTGTCTGTGCTGGCACAGTTTCTCCTTGCCAGACAGAGTGGAAAAGCTTTTTGCTAAGATGTAGACGAGAAGAGAGGCTAAAGACGAAGGTACGGTGCTCTGCAGAGCTAAGCACAGCTCCCGGGCCTCTTTCGGCAGAAGGCGCACACCGCAGAGCACTGTGAGCGGCAGAATCGTCTTTGCGCGAAGAAGCAGCTTCTTCGTCTCCGGGAGCCGGAGAGAGCGGCAGCTTCGCAAAGGTGATGAAACAAGCTGTACAACACTGCGATTGTGTGCGCAGCTTGCCAAGTGAGAGAAAACAGTACCTGACCACTCTTCTGCCTTTTCTATTCACATGAACATTCGATTGCAAGCTGTTTTGGACAACTTTCTTTCTCTTCTTGCAAAACACTCGGCAGACCTCCGTGCCGCCTCTAGAACATGATTGGAGATGTTTTTTGTGCTGGCACAGTTTCTCCTTGCCAGACAGAGTGGAAAAGCTTTTTGCTAAGATGTAGACGAGAAGAGAGGCTAAAGACGAAGGTACGGTGCTCTGCAGAGCTAAGCACCGTTCCCGGACCTCTTTCGGCAGAAGGCGCACACCGCAGAGCACTGTGAGCGGCAGAATCGTCTTTGCGCGAAGAAGCAGCTTCTTCGTCTCCGGGAGCCGGAGAGAGCGACAACTTCGCAAAGGTGATGAAACAAGCTGTACAACACTGCGATTGTGTGCGCAGCTTGCCAACTGAGAGAAAACAGTACCTGACCACTCTCCTGCCTTTTGTAATCACATGAACATTCGATTGCAAGCTGTTTTGGACAACTTTCTTTCTCTTCTTACAAAACACTCGGCAGACCTCCGTGCAGTCTCTAGAACACGATGGGAGATGTTTTCTGTGCTGGCACAGTTTCTCCTTGCCAGACAGAGTGGAAAAGCTTTTTGCTAAGATGTAGACGAGAAGAGAGGCTAAAGACGAAGGTAAGGTGCTCTGCAGAGCTAAGCACCGCTCCCGGACCTCTTTCGGCAGAAGGCGCACACCGCAGAGCACTGTGAGCGGCAGAATCGTCTTTGCGCGAAGAAGCAGCTTCTTCGTCTCCGGGAGCCGGAGAGAGCGGCAACTTCGCAAAGGTGATGAAACAAGCTGTACAACACTGCGATTGTGTGCGCAGCTTTCCAACTGAGAGAAAACAGTACCTGACCACTCTCCTGCCTTTTCTATTCACATGAACATTCGATTGGAAGCTTTTTTGGACAACGTTCTTTCTCTTCCTGCAAAACACTCGGCAGACCTCCGTGCAGCCTCTAGAACACGATGGGAGATGTTTTCTGTGCTGGCACAGTTTCTCCTTGCCAGACAGAGTGGAAAAGCTTTTTGCTAAGATGTAGACGAGAAGAGAGGCTAAAGACGAAGGTACGGTGCTCTGCAGAGCTAAGCACCGCTCCCTGACGTCTTTCGGCAGAAGGCGCACACCGCAGAGCAGAGCGAGCGGCAGAATCGTCTCTGAGCGAAGAAGCAGCTTCTTCGTCTCCGGGAGCCGGAGAGAGCGGCAACTTTGCAAAGGTGATGAAACAAGCTGTACAACACTGCGATTGTGTGCGCAGCTTGCCAACTGAGAGAAAACAGTACCTGACCACTCTCCTGCCTTTTCTATTCACATGAACATTCGATTGCAAGCTGTTTTGGACAACTTTCTTTCTCTTCTTGCAAAACACTCGGCAGACCTCCGTGCAGCCTCTAGAACACGATGGGAGATGTTTTCTGTGCTGGCACAGTTTCTCCTTGCCAGACAGAGTGGAAAAGCTTTTTGCTAAGATGTAGACGAGAAGAGAGGCTAAAGAAGCAGATATGGTGCTCTGCAGAGCTAAGCACCGCTCCCGGGCCTCTTTCGGCAGAAGGCGCACAGCGCAGAGCACTGTGAGCGGCAGAATGGTCTTTGCGCGAAGATGCTGCTTCTTCGTCTTCGGGAGCCGGAGAGAGCGGCAGCTTCGCAAAGGTGATGAAACAAGCTGTACAACACTGCGATTGTGTGCGCAGATTGCCAACTGAGAGAAAACAGTACCTGACCACTCTCTTGCCTTTTCTATTCACATGAACATTCGATTGGAAGCTGTTTTGGACAACTTTCTTTCTCTTCTTGCAAAACACTCGGCAGACCTGCGTGCAGCCTCTAGAACACGATGAGAGATGTTTTTTGTGCTGGCACAGTTTCTCCTTGCCAGACAGAGTGGAAAAGCTTTTTGCTAAGATGTGGACGAGAAGAGAGGCTAAAGAAGCAGGTATGGTGCTCTGCAGAGCTAAGCACAGCTCCCGGGCCTCTTTCGGCAGAAGGCGCACACCGCAGAGCACTGTGAGCGGCAGAATCGTCTTTGCGCGAAGAAGCAGCTTCTTCGTCTCCGGGAGCCGGAGAGAGCGGCAACTTCGCAAAGGTGATGAAACAAGCTGTACAACACTGCGATTGTGTGCGCAGCTTGCCAACTGAGAGAAAACAGTACCTGACCACTCTCCTGCCTTTTCTATTCACATGAACATTCGATTGCAAGCTGTTTTGGACAACTTTCTTTCTCTTCTTGCAAAACACTCGGCAGACCTCCGTGCAGCCTCTAGAACACGATGGGAGATGTTTTCTGTGCTGGCACAGTTTCTCCTTGCCAGACAGAGTGGAAAAGCTTTTTGCTAAGATGTAGACGACAAGAGAGGCTAAAGACGAAGGTACGGTGCTCTGCAGAGCTAAGCACCGCTCCCGGACCACTTTCGGCAGAAGGCGCACACCGCAGAGCACTGTGAGCGGCAGAATCGTCTTTGCGCGAAGAAGCAGCTTCTTCGTCTCCGGGAGCCGGAGAGAGCGGCAGCTTCGCAAAGGTGATGAAACAAGCTGTACAACACTGCGATTGTGTGCGCAGCTTGCCAACTGAGAGAAAACAGTACCTGACCACTCTCCTGCCTTTTCTATTCACATGAACATTCGATTGCAAGCTGTTTTGGACAACTTTCTTTCTCTTCTTGCAAAACAATCGGCAGACCTGCGTGCAGCCTCTAGAACACGATGGGAGATGTTTTTTGTGCTGGCACAGTTTCTCCTTGCCAGACAGAGTGGAAAAGCTTTTTGCTAAGATGTAGACGAGAAGAGAGGCTAAAGACGAAGATACGGTGCTCTGCAGAGCTAAGCACCGCTCCCGGACCTCTTTCGGCAGAAGGCGCACACCGCAGAGCACTGTGAGCGGCAGAATCGTCTTTGCGCGAAGAAGCAGCTTCTTCGTCTCCGGGAGCCGGAGAGAGCGGCAACTTGGCAAAGGTGATGAAACAAGCTGTACAACACTGCGATTGTGTGCGCAGTTTGCCAAGTGAGAGAAAACAGTACCTGACCACTCTCCTGCCTTTTCTATTCACATGAACATTCGATTGCAAGCTGTTTTGGACAACTTTCTTTCTCTTCTTGCAAAACACTCGGCAGACCTCCGTGCAGCCTCTAGAAGACGATGGGAGATGTTTTCTGTGCTGGCACAGTGTCTCCTTGCCAGACAGAGTGGAAAAGCTTTTTGCTAAGATGTAGACGAGAAGAGAGGCTAAAGACGAAGGTACGGTGCTCTGCAGAGCTAAGCACCGCTCCCGGGCGTCTTTCGGCAGAAGGCGCACACCGCAGAGCAGAGTGAGCGGCAGAATCGTCTTTGCGCGAAGAAGCAGCTTCTTCATCTCCGGGAGCCGGAGAGAGCGGCAGCTTCGCAAAGGTGATGAAACAAGCTGTACAACACTGCGATTGTGTGCGCAGCTTGCCAACTGAGAGAAAACAGTACCTGACCACTCTCCTGCCTTTTCTATTCACATGAACATTCGATTGCAAGCTGTTTTGGACAACTTTCTTTCTCTTCTTGCAAAACACTCGGCAGACCTCCGTGCAGCCTCTAGAACACGATGGGAGATGTTTTTTGTGCTGGCACAGTTTCTCCTTGCCAGACAGAGTGGAAAAGCTTTTTGCTAAGATGTAGACGAGAAGAGAGGCTAAAGACGAAGGTACGGTGCTCTGCAGAGCTAAGCACCGCTCCCGGACCTCTTTCGGCAGAAGGCGCACACCGCAGAGCACTGTGAGCGGCAGAATCGTCTTTGCGCGAAGAAGCAGCTTCTTCGTCTCCGGGAGCCGGAGAGAGCGGCAGCTTCGCAAAGGTGATGAAACATGTTGTACAACACTGCGATTGTGTGCGCAGCTTGCCAACTGAGAGAAAACAGTACCTGACCACTCTCCTGCCTTTTGTAATCACATGAACATTCGATTGCAAGCTGTTTTGGACAACTTTCTTTCTCTTCTTGCAAAACACTCGGCAGACCTGCGTGCAGCCTCTAGAACACGATGGGAGATGTTTTTTGTGCTGGCACAGTTTCTCCTTGCCAGACAGAGTGGAAAAGCTTTTTGCTAAGATGTAGACGAGAAGAGAGGCTAAAGACGAAGGTACGGTGCTCTGCAGAGCTAAGCACCGCTCCCGGGCCTCTTTCGGCAGAAGGCGCACACCGCAGAGCGCTGTGAGCGGCAGAATCGTCTTTGCGCGAAGAAGCAGCTTCTTCGTCTCCGGGAGCCGGAGAGAGCGGCAACTTGGCAAAGGTGATGAAACAAGCTGTACAACACTGCGATTGTGTGCGCAGCTTGCCAACTGAGAGAAAATAGTACCTGACCACTCTCCTGCCTTTTCTATTCACTTGAACATTCGATTGCAAGCTGTTTTGGACAACTTTCTTTCTCTTCTTGCAAAACACTCGGCAGACCTCCGTGCAGCTTCTAGAACACGATGGGAGATGTTTTTTGTGCTGGCACAGTTTCTCCTTTCCAGACAGAGTGGAAAAGCTTTTTGCTAAGATGTAGACGAGAAGAGAGGTTAAAGACGAAGGGACGGTGCTCTGCAGAGCTAAGCACAGCTCCCGGGCCTCTTTCGGCAGAAGACACACACTGCAGAGCACTATGAGCGGCAGAATCGTCTTTGCGCGAAGAAGCAGCTTCTTCGTCTCCGGGAGCCGGAGAGAGCGGCAGCTTCGCAAAGGTGATGAAACAAGCTGTACAACACTGCGATTGTGTGCGCAGCTTGCCAACTGAGAGAAAACAGTACCTGACCACTCTCCTGCCTTTTCTATTCACATGAACATTCGATTGCAAGCTGTTTTGGACAACTTTCTTTCTCTTCTTGCAAAACACTCGGCAGACCTCCGTGCAGCCTCTAGAACACGATGGGAGATGTTTTCTTTGCTGGCACAGTTTCTCCTTGCCAGACAGATTGGAAAAGCTTTTTGCTAAGATGTAGACGAGAAGAGAGGCTAAAGACGAAGGTACGGTGCTCTGCAGAGCTAAGCACAGCTCCCGGGCCTCTTTCGGCAGAAGGCGCACACCGCAGAGCACTGTGAGCGGCAGAATCGTCTTTGCGCGAAGAAGCAGCTTCTTCGTCTCCGGGAGCCGGAGAAATCGGCAGCTTCGCAAAGGTGATGAAACAAGCTGTACAACACTGCGATTGTGTGCGCAGCTTGCCAACTGAGAGAAAATAGTACCTGACCACTCTCCTGCCTTTTCTATTCACTTGAACATTCGATTGCAAGCTGTTTTGGACAACTTTCTTTCTCTTCTTGCAAAACACTCGGCAGACCTCCGTGCAGCTTCTAGAACACGATGGGAGATGTTTTTTGTGCTGGCACAGTTTCTCCTTTCCAGACAGAGTGGAAAAGCTTTTTGCTAAGATGTAGACGAGAAGAGAGGTTAAAGACGAAGGGACGGTGCTCTGCAGAGCTAAGCACAGCTCCCGGGCCTCTTTCGGCAGAAGACACACACTGCAGAGCACTATGAGCGGCAGAATCGTCTTTGCGCGAAGAAGCAGCTTCTTCGTCTCCGGGAGCCGGAGAGAGCGGCAGCTTCGCAAAGGTGATGAAACAAGCTGTACAACACTGCGATTGTGTGCGCAGCTTGCCAACTGAGAGAAAACAGTACCTGACCACTCTCCTGCCTTTTCTATTCACATGAACATTCGATTGCAAGCTGTTTTGGACAACTTTCTTTCTCTTCTTGCAAAACACTCGGCAGACCTCCGTGCAGCCTCTAGAACACGATGGGAGATGTTTTCTTTGCTGGCACAGTTTCTCCTTGCCAGACAGATTGGAAAAGCTTTTTGCTAAGATGTAGACAAGAAGAGAGGCTAAAGACGAAGGTACGGTGCTCTGCAGAGCTAAGCACAGCTCCCGGGCCTCTTTCGGCAGAAGGCGCACACCGCAGAGCACTGTGAGCGGCAGAATCGTCTTTGCGCGAAGAAGCAGCTTCTTCGTCTCCGGGAGCCGGAGAAATCGGCAGCTTCGCAAAGGTGATGAAACAAGCTGTACAACACTGCGATTGTGTGCGCAGCTTGCCAACTGAGAGAAAACAGTACCTGACCACTCTCCTGCCTTTTCTATTCACATGAACATTCGATTGCAAGCTGTTTTGGACAACTTTCTTTCTCTTCTTGCAAAACACTCGGCAGACCTCCGTGCAGCCTCTAGAACACGATGGGAGATGTTTTTTCTGCTGGCACGGTTTCTCCTTGCCAGACAGAGTTGAAAAGCTTTTTGCTAAGATGTAGACGAGAAGAGAGGCTAAAGACGAAGGTACGGTGCTCTGCAGAGCTAAGCACTGCTCCCGGACCTCTTTCGGCAGAAGGCGCACACCGCAGAGCAGAGTGAGCGGCAGAATCGTCTTTGCGCGAAGAAGCAGCTTCTTCGTCTCCGGGAGCCGGAGAGAGCGGCAGCTTCGCAAAGGTGATGAAACAAGCTGTACAACACTGCGATTGTGTGCGCAGCTTGCCAACTGAGAGAAAACAGTACCTGACCACTCTCCTGCCTTTTGTAATCACATGAACATTCGATTGCAAGCTGTTTTGGACAACTTTCTTTCTCTTCTTGCAAAACACTCGGCAGACCTCCGTGCAGCTTCTAGAACACGATGGGAGATGTTTTTTGTGCTGGCACAGTTTCTCCTTTCCAGACAGAGTGGAAAAGCTTTTTGCTAAGATGTAGACGAGAAGAGAGGTTAAAGACGAAGGGACGGTGCTCTGCAGAGCTAAGCACAGCTCCCGGGCCTCTTTCGGCAGAAGACACACACTGCAGAGCACTATGAGCGGCAGAATCGTCTTTGCGCGAAGAAGCAGCTTCTTCGTCTCCGGGAGCCGGAGAGAGCGGCAGCTTCGCAAAGGTGATGAAACAAGCTGTACAACACTGCGATTGTGTGCGCAGCTTGCCAACTGAGAGAAAACAGTACCTGACCACTCTCCTGCCTTTTCTATTCACATGAACATTCGATTGCAAGCTGTTTTGGACAACTTTCTTTCTCTTCTTGCAAAACACTCGGCAGACCTCCGTGCAGCCTCTAGAACACGATGGGAGATGTTTTCTTTGCTGGCACAGTTTCTCCTTGCCAGACAGATTGGAAAAGCTTTTTGCTAAGATGTAGACGAGAAGAGAGGCTAAAGACGAAGGTACGGTGCTCTGCAGAGCTAAGCACAGCTCCCGGGCCTCTTTCGGCAGAAGGCGCACACCGCAGAGCACTGTGAGCGGCAGAATCGTCTTTGCGCGAAGAAGCAGCTTCTTCGTCTCCGGGAGCCGGAGAGAGCGGCAGCTTCGCAAAGGTGATGAAACAAGCTGTACAACACTGCGATTGTGTGCGCAGCTTGCCAACTGAGAGAAAACAGTACCTGACCACTCTCCTGCCTTTTGTAATCACATGAACATTCGATTGCAAGCTGTTTTGGACAACTTTCTTTCTCTTCTTGCAAAACACTCGGCAGACCTCCGTGCAGCCTCTAGAACACGATGGGAGATGTTTTTTGTGCTGGCACAGTTTCTCCTTGCCAGACAGATTGGAAAAGCTTTTTGCTAAGATGTAGACGAGAAGAGAGGCTAAAGAAGCAGGTATGGTGCTCTGCAGAGCTAAGCACAGCTCCCGGGCCTCTTTCGGCAGAAGGCGCACACCGCAGAGCACTGTGAGCGGCAGAATCGTCTTTGCGCGAAGAAGCAGCTTCTTCGTCTCCGGGAGCCGGAGAGAGCGGCAGCTTCGCAAAGGTGATGAAACAAGCTGTACAACACTGCGATTGTGTGCGCAGCTTGCCAACTGAGAGAAAACAGTACCTGACCACTCTCCTGCCTTTTGTAATCACATGAACGTTCGATTGCAAGTTGTTTTGGACAACTTTCTTTCTCTTCTTGCAAAACACTCGACAGACCTCCGTGCAGCCTCTAGAACACGATGGGAAATGTTTTTTGTGCTGGCACGGTTTCTCCTTGCCAGACAGAGTTGAAAAGCTTTTTGCTAAGATGTAGACGAGAAGAGAGGCTAAAGACGAAGGTACGGTGCTCTGCAGAGCTAAGCACCGCTCCCGGACCTCTTTCGGCAGAAGGCGCACACCGCAGAGCACTGTGAGCGGCAGAATCGTCTTTGCGCGAAGAAGCAGCTTCTTCGTCTCCGGGAGCCGGAGAGAGCGGCAGCTTCGCAAAGGTGATGAAACAAGCTGTACAACACTGCGATTGTGTGCGCAGCTTGCCAAGTGAGAGAAAACAGTACCTGACCACTCTCCTGCCTTTTCTATTCACATGAACATTCGATTGCAAGCTGTTTTGGACAACTTTCTTTCTCTTCTTGCAAAACACTCGGCAGACCTCTGTGCAGCCTCTAGAACACGATGGGAGATGTTTTTTGTGCTGGCACAGTTTCTCCTTGCCAGACAGAGTGGAAAAGCTTTTTGCTAAAATGTAGACGAGAAGAGAGGCTAAAGAAGCAGGTATGGTGCTCTGCAGAGCTAAGCACAGCTCCCGGGCCTCTTTCGGCAGAAGACACACACTGCAGAGCACAGTGAGCGGCAGAATCGTCTTTGCGCGAAGAAGCAGCTTCTTCGTCTCCGGGAGCCGGAGAGAGCGGCAACTTCGCAAAGGTGATGAAACAAGCTGTACAACACTGCGATTGTGTGCGCAGCTTGCCAAGTGAGAGAAAACAGTACCTGACCACTCTCCTGCCTTTTCTATTCACATGAACATTCAATTGCAAGCTGTTTTGGACAACTTTCTTTCTCTTCTTGCAAAACACTCGGCAGACCTCCGTGCAGCCTCTAGAACACGATGGGAGATGTTTTCTGTGCTGGCACAGTTTCTCCTTGCCAGACAGAGTGGAAAAGCTTTTTGCTAAGATGTAGACGAGAAGAGAGGCTAAAGACGAAGGTACGGTGCTCTGCAGAGCTAAGCACCGCTCCCGGACCTCTTTCGGCAGAAGCCGCACACCGCAGAGCACTGTGAGCAGCAGAATCGTCTTTGCGCGAAGAAGCAGCTTCTTCGTCTCCGGGAGCCGGAGAGAGCGGCAACTTGGCAAAGGTGATGAAACAAGCTGTACAACACTGCGATTGTGTGCGCAGCTTGCCAAGTGAGAGAAAACAGTACCTGACCACTCTCCTGCCGTTTCTATTCACATGAACATTCGATTGCAAGCTGTTTTGGACAACTTTCTTTCTCTTCTTGCAAAACACTCGGCAGACCTCCGTGCAGCCTCTAGAACACGATGGGAGATGTTTTCTGTGCTGGCACAGCTTCTCCTTGCCAGACAGAGTGGAAAAGCTTTTTGCTAAGATGTAGACGAGAAGAGAGGCTAAAGACGAAGGTACGGTGCTCTGCAGAGCTAAGCACCGCTCCCGGACCTCTTTCGGCAGAAGGCGCACACCGCAGAGCAGAGTGAGCGGCAGAATCGTCTTTGCGCGAAGAAGCAGCTTCTTCGTCTCCGGGAGCCGGAGAGAGCGGCAACTTCGCAAAGGTGATGAAACAAGCTGTACAACACTGCGATTGTGTGCGCAGCTTGCCAAGTGAGAGAAAACAGTACCTGACCACTCTCCTGCCTTTTCTATTCACATGAACATTCGATTGCAAGCTGTTTTGGACAACTTTCTTTCTCTTCTTGCAAAACACTCGGCAGACCTCCGTGCAGCCTCTAGAACACGATGGGAGATGTTTTCTGTGCTGGCACAGTTTCTCCTTGCCAGACAGAGTGGAAAAGCTTTTTGCTAAGATGTAGACGAGAAGAGAGGCTAAAGACGAAGGTACGGTGCTCTGCAGAGCTAAGCACCGCTCCCGGACCTCTTTCGGCAGAAGCCGCACACCGCAGAGCACTGTGAGCAGCAGAATCGTCTTTGCGCGAAGAAGCAGCTTCTTCGTCTCCGGGAGCCGGAGAGAGCGGCAACTTCGCAAAGGTGATGAAACAAGCTGTACAACACTGCGATTGTGTGCGCAGCTTGCCAAGTGAGAGAAAACAGTACCTGACCACTCTCCTGCCGTTTCTATTCACATGAACATTCGATTGCAAGCTGTTTTGGACAACTTTCTTTCTCTTCTTGCAAAACACTCGGCAGACCTCCGTGCAGCCTCTAGAACACGATGGGAGATGTTTTCTGTGCTGGCACAGCTTCTCCTTGCCAGACAGAGTGGAAAAGCTTTTTGCTAAGATGTAGACGAGAAGAGAGGCTAAAGACGAAGGTACGGTGCTCTGCAGAGCTAAGCACCGCTCCCGGACCTCTTTCGGCAGAAGGCGCACACCGCAGAGCAGAGTGAGCGGCAGAATCGTCTTTGCGCGAAGAAGCAGCTTCTTCGTCTCCGGGAGCCGGAGAGAGCGGCAACTTCGCAAAGGTGATGAAACAAGCTGTACAACACTGCGATTGTGTGCGCAGTTTGCCAACAGAGAGAAAACAGTACCTGACCACTCTCCTGCCTTTTCTATTCACATGAACATTCGATTGCAAGCTGTTTTGGACAACTTTCTTTCTCTTCTTGCAAAACACTCGGCAGACCTCCGTGCAGCCTCTAGAACACGATGGGAGATGTTTTCTGTGGTGGCACAGTTTCTCCTTGCCTGACAGAGTGAAAAAGGTATTTGCTAAGATGTAGACGAGAAGAGAGGCTAAAGACGAAGGTACGGTGCTCTGCAGAGCTAAGCACCGCTCCCGGACCTCTTTCGGCAGAAGGCGCACACCGCAGAGCAGAGTGAGCGGCAGAATCGTCTTTGCGCGAAGAAGCAGCTTCTTCGTCTCCGGGAGCCGGAGAGAGCGGCAACTTGGCAAAGGTGATGAAACAAGCTGTACAACACTGCGATTGTGTGCGCAGTTTGCCAACTGAGAGAAAACAGTACCTGACCACTCTCCTGCCTTTTCTATTCACATGAACATTTGATTGCAAGCTGTTTTGGACAACTTTCTTTCTCTTCTTGCAAAACACTCGGCAGACCTCCGTGCAGCCTCTAGAACACGATGGGAGATGTTTTCTGTGCTGGCACAGTTTCTCCTTGCCAGACAGAGTGAAAAAGGTTTTTGCTAAGATGTAGACGAGAAGAGAGGCTAAAGACGAAGGTACGGTGCTCTGCAGAGCTAAGCACTGCTCCCGGACCTCTTTCGGCAGACGGCGCACACCGCAGAGCACTGTGAGCGGCAGAATCGTCTTTGCGCGAAGAAGCAGCTTCTTCGTCTCCGGGAGCCGGAGAGAGCAGCAACTTCGCAAAGGTGATGAAACAAGCTGTACAACACTGCGATTGTGTGCGCAGTTTGCCAACTGAGAGAAAACAGTACCTGACCACTCTCCTGCCTTTTCTATTCACATGAACATTCGATTGCAAGCTGTTTTGGACAACTTTCTTTCTCTTCTTGCAAAACACTCGGCAGACCTCCGTGCAGCCTCTAGAACACGATGGGAGATGTTTTCTGTGCTGGCACAGTTTCTCCTTGCCAGACAGAGTGGAAAAGCTTTTTGCTAAGATGTAGACGAGAAGAGAGGCTAAAGACGAAGGTACGGTGCTCTGCAGAGCTAAGCACAGCTCCCGGGCCTCTTTCGGCAGAAGGCGCACACCGCAGAGCACTGTGAGCGGCAGAATCGTCTTTGCGCGAAGAAGCAGCTTCTTCGTCTCCGGGAGCCGGAGAGAGCGGCAGCTTCTCAAAGGTGATGAAACAAGCTGTAGAACTCTGCGAATGTGTGCGCAGCTTGCCAACTGAGGGAAAACAGTACCTGACCACTCTCCTGCCTTTTCTATTCACATGACCATTCGATTGCAAGCTGTTTTGGACAACTTTCTTTCTCTTCTTGCAAAACACTCGGCAGACCTCCGTGCAGCCTCTAGAACACGATGGGAGATGTTTTCTGTGCTGGCACAGTTTCTCCTTGCCAGACAGAGTGGAAAAGCTTTTTGCTAAGATGTAGACGAGAAGAGAGGCTAAGGAAGCAGGTATGGTGCTCTGCAGAGCTAAGCACAGCTCCCGGGCGTCTTTCTGCAGAAGGCGCACACCGCAGAGCACTGTGAGCGGCAGAATCGTCTTTGCGCGAAGAAGCAGCTTCTTCGTCTCCGGGAGCCGCAGACAGCGGCAACTTCGCAAAGGTGATGAAACAAGCTGTACAACACTGCGATTGTGTGCGCAGCTTGCCAACTGAGAGAAAACAGTACCTGACCACTCTCCTGCCTTTTGTAATCACATGAACGTTCGATTGCAAGCTGTTTTGGACAACTTTCTTTCTCTTCTTGCAAAACACTCGACAGACCTCCGTGCAGCCTCTAGAACACGATGGGAGATGTTTTTTGTGCTGGCACGGTTTCTCCTTGCCAGACAGAGTTGAAAAGCTTTTTGCTAAGATGTAGACGAGAAGAGAGGCTAAAGACGAAGGTACGGTGCTCTGCAGAGCTAAGCACCGCTCCCGGACCTCTTTCGGCAGAAGGCGCACACCGCAGAGCACTGTGAGCGGCAGAATCGTCTTTGCGCGAAGAAGCAGCTTCTTCGTCTCCGGGAGCCGGAGAGAGCGGCAGCTTCGCAAAGGTGATGAAACAAGTTGTACAACACTGCGATTGTGTGCGCAGCTTGCCAACTGAGAGAAAACAGTACCTGACCACTCTCCTGCCTTTTGTAATCACATGAACATTCGATTGCAAGCTGTTTTGGACAACTTTCTTTCTCTTCTTGCAAAACACTCGGCAGACCTGCGTGCAGCCTCTAGAACACGATGGGAGATGTTTTTTGTGCTGGCACAGTTTCTCCTTGCCAGACAGAGTGGAAAAGCTTTTTGCTAAGATGTAGACGAGAAGAGAGGCTAAAGACGAAGGTACGGTGCTCTGCAGAGCTAAGCACCGCTCCCGGGCCTCTTTCGGCAGAAGGCGCACACCGCAGAGCGCTGTGAGCGGCAGAATCGTCTTTGCGCGAAGAAGCAGCTTCTTCGTCTCCGGGAGCCGGAGAGAGCGGCAACTTGGCAAAGGTGATGAAACAAGCTGTACAACACTGCGATTGTGTGCGCAGCTTGCCAACTGAGAGAAAATAGTACCTGACCACTCTCCTGCCTTTTCTATTCACTTGAACATTCGATTGCAAGCTGTTTTGGACAACTTTCTTTCTCTTCTTGCAAAACACTCGGCAGACCTCCGTGCAGCTTCTAGAACACGATGGGAGATGTTTTTTGTGCTGGCACAGTTTCTCCTTTCCAGACAGAGTGGAAAAGCTTTTTGCTAAGATGTAGACGAGAAGAGAGGTTAAAGACGAAGGGACGGTGCTCTGCAGAGCTAAGCACAGCTCCCGGGCCTCTTTCGGCAGAAGACACACACTGCAGAGCACTATGAGCGGCAGAATCGTCTTTGCGCGAAGAAGCAGCTTCTTCGTCTCCGGGAGCCGGAGAGAGCGGCAGCTTCGCAAAGGTGATGAAACAAGCTGTACAACACTGCGATTGTGTGCGCAGCTTGCCAACTGAGAGAAAACAGTACCTGACCACTCTCCTGCCTTTTCTATTCACATGAACATTCGATTGCAAGCTGTTTTGGACAACTTTCTTTCTCTTCTTGCAAAACACTCGGCAGACCTCCGTGCAGCCTCTAGAACACGATGGGAGATGTTTTCTTTGCTGGCACAGTTTCTCCTTGCCAGACAGATTGGAAAAGCTTTTTGCTAAGATGTAGACAAGAAGAGAGGCTAAAGACGAAGGTACGGTGCTCTGCAGAGCTAAGCACAGCTCCCGGGCCTCTTTCGGCAGAAGGCGCACACCGCAGAGCACTGTGAGCGGCAGAATCGTCTTTGCGCGAAGAAGCAGCTTCTTCGTCTCCGGGAGCCGGAGAAATCGGCAGCTTCGCAAAGGTGATGAAACAAGCTGTACAACACTGCGATTGTGTGCGCAGCTTGCCAACTGAGAGAAAATAGTACCTGACCACTCTCCTGCCTTTTCTATTCACTTGAACATTCGATTGCAAGCTGTTTTGGACAACTTTCTTTCTCTTCTTGCAAAACACTCGGCAGACCTCCGTGCAGCTTCTAGAACACGATGGGAGATGTTTTTTGTGCTGGCACAGTTTCTCCTTTCCAGACAGAGTGGAAAAGCTTTTTGCTAAGATGTAGACGAGAAGAGAGGTTAAAGACGAAGGGACGGTGCTCTGCAGAGCTAAGCACAGCTCCCGGGCCTCTTTCGGCAGAAGACACACACTGCAGAGCACTATGAGCGGCAGAATCGTCTTTGCGCGAAGAAGCAGCTTCTTCGTCTCCGGGAGCCGGAGAGAGCGGCAGCTTCGCAAAGGTGATGAAACAAGCTGTACAACACTGCGATTGTGTGCGCAGCTTGCCAACTGAGAGAAAACAGTACCTGACCACTCTCCTGCCTTTTCTATTCACATGAACATTCGATTGCAAGCTGTTTTGGACAACTTTCTTTCTCTTCTTGCAAAACACTCGGCAGACCTCCGTGCAGCCTCTAGAACACGATGGGAGATGTTTTCTTTGCTGGCACAGTTTCTCCTTGCCAGACAGATTGGAAAAGCTTTTTGCTAAGATGTAGACAAGAAGAGAGGCTAAAGACGAAGGTACGGTGCTCTGCAGAGCTAAGCACAGCTCCCGGGCCTCTTTCGGCAGAAGGCGCACACCGCAGAGCACTGTGAGCGGCAGAATCGTCTTTGCGCGAAGAAGCAGCTTCTTCGTCTCCGGGAGCCGGAGAAATCGGCAGCTTCGCAAAGGTGATGAAACAAGCTGTACAACACTGCGATTGTGTGCGCAGCTTGCCAACTGAGAGAAAACAGTACCTGACCACTCTCCTGCCTTTTCTATTCACATGAACATTCGATTGCAAGCTGTTTTGGACAACTTTCTTTCTCTTCTTGCAAAACACTCGGCAGACCTCCGTGCAGCCTCTAGAACACGATGGGAGATGTTTTTTCTGCTGGCACGGTTTCTCCTTGCCAGACAGAGTTGAAAAGCTTTTTGCTAAGATGTAGACGAGAAGAGAGGCTAAAGACGAAGGTACGGTGCTCTGCAGAGCTAAGCACTGCTCCCGGACCTCTTTCGGCAGAAGGCGCACACCGCAGAGCAGAGTGAGCGGCAGAATCGTCTTTGCGCGAAGAAGCAGCTTCTTCGTCTCCGGGAGCCGGAGAGAGCGGCAGCTTCGCAAAGGTGATGAAACAAGCTGTACAACACTGCGATTGTGTGCGCAGCTTGCCAACTGAGAGAAAACAGTACCTGACCACTCTCCTGCCTTTTGTAATCACATGAACATTCGATTGCAAGCTGTTTTGGACAACTTTCTTTCTCTTCTTGCAAAACACTCGGCAGACCTCCGTGCAGCTTCTAGAACACGATGGGAGATGTTTTTTGTGCTGGCACAGTTTCTCCTTTCCAGACAGAGTGGAAAAGCTTTTTGCTAAGATGTAGACGAGAAGAGAGGTTAAAGACGAAGGGACGGTGCTCTGCAGAGCTAAGCACAGCTCCCGGGCCTCTTTCGGCAGAAGACACACACTGCAGAGCACTATGAGCGGCAGAATCGTCTTTGCGCGAAGAAGCAGCTTCTTCGTCTCCGGGAGCCGGAGAGAGCGGCAGCTTCGCAAAGGTGATGAAACAAGCTGTACAACACTGCGATTGTGTGCGCAGCTTGCCAACTGAGAGAAAACAGTACCTGACCACTCTCCTGCCTTTTCTATTCACATGAACATTCGATTGCAAGCTGTTTTGGACAACTTTCTTTCTCTTCTTGCAAAACACTCGGCAGACCTCCGTGCAGCCTCTAGAACACGATGGGAGATGTTTTCTTTGCTGGCACAGTTTCTCCTTGCCAGACAGATTGGAAAAGCTTTTTGCTAAGATGTAGACGAGAAGAGAGGCTAAAGACGAAGGTACGGTGCTCTGCAGAGCTAAGCACAGCTCCCGGGCCTCTTTCGGCAGAAGGCGCACACCGCAGAGCACTGTGAGCGGCAGAATCGTCTTTGCGCGAAGAAGCAGCTTCTTCGTCTCCGGGAGCCGGAGAAATCGGCAGCTTCGCAAAGGTGATGAAACAAGCTGTACAACACTGCGATTGTGTGCGCAGCTTGCCAACTGAGAGAAAACAGTACCTGACCACTCTCCTGCCTTTTCTATTCACATGAACATTCGATTGCAAGCTGTTTTGGACAACTTTCTTTCTCTTCTTGCAAAACACTCGGCAGACCTCCGTGCAGCCTCTAGAACACGATGGGAGATGTTTTTTCTGCTGGCACGGTTTCTCCTTGCCAGACAGAGTTGAAAAGCTTTTTGCTAAGATGTAGACGAGAAGAGAGGCTAAAGACGAAGGTACGGTGCTCTGCAGAGCTAAGCACTGCTCCCGGACCTCTTTCGGCAGAAGGCGCACACCGCAGAGCAGAGTGAGCGGCAGAATCGTCTTTGCGCGAAGAAGCAGCTTCTTCGTCTCCGGGAGCCGGAGAGAGCGGCAGCTTCGCAAAGGTGATGAAACAAGCTGTACAACACTGCGATTGTGTGCGCAGCTTGCCAACTGAGAGAAAACAGTACCTGACCACTCTCCTGCCTTTTGTAATCACATGAACATTCGATTGCAAGCTGTTTTGGACAACTTTCTTTCTCTTCTTGCAAAACACTCGGCAGACCTCCGTGCAGCCTCTAGAACACGATGGGAGATGTTTTTTGTGCTGGCACAGTTTCTCCTTGCCAGACAGATTGGAAAAGCTTTTTGCTAAGATGTAGACGAGAAGAGAGGCTAAAGAAGCAGGTATGGTGCTCTGCAGAGCTAAGCACAGCTCCCGGGCCTCTTTCGGCAGAAGGCGCACACCGCAGAGCACTGTGAGCGGCAGAATCGTCTTTGCGCGAAGAAGCAGCTTCTTCGTCTCCGGGAGCCGGAGAGAGCGGCAGCTTCGCAAAGGTGATGAAACAAGCTGTACAACACTGCGATTGTGTGCGCAGCTTGCCAACTGAGAGAAAACAGTACCTGACCACTCTCCTGCCTTTTGTAATCACATGAACGTTCGATTGCAAGTTGTTTTGGACAACTTTCTTTCTCTTCTTGCAAAACACTCGACAGACCTCCGTGCAGCCTCTAGAACACGATGGGAGATGTTTTTTGTGCTGGCACGGTTTCTCCTTGCCAGACAGAGTTGAAAAGCTTTTTGCTAAGATGTAGACGAGAAGAGAGGCTAAAGACGAAGGTACGGTGCTCTGCAGAGCTAAGCACCGCTCCCGGACCTCTTTCGGCAGAAGGCGCACACCGCAGAGCACTGTGAGCGGCAGAATCGTCTTTGCGCGAAGAAGCAGCTTCTTCGTCTCCGGGAGCCGGAGAGAGCGGCAGCTTCGCAAAGGTGATGAAACAAGCTGTACAACACTGCGATTGTGTGCGCAGCTTGCCAAGTGAGAGAAAACAGTACCTGACCACTCTCCTGCCTTTTCTATTCACATGAACATTCGATTGCAAGCTGTTTTGGACAACTTTCTTTCTCTTCTTGCAAAACACTCGGCAGACCTCTGTGCAGCCTCTAGAACACGATGGGAGATGTTTTTTGTGCTGGCACAGTTTCTCCTTGCCAGACAGAGTGGAAAAGCTTTTTGCTAAAATGTAGACGAGAAGAGAGGCTAAAGAAGCAGGTATGGTGCTCTGCAGAGCTAAGCACAGCTCCCGGGCCTCTTTCGGCAGAAGACACACACTGCAGAGCACAGTGAGCGGCAGAATCGTCTTTGCGCGAAGAAGCAGCTTCTTCGTCTCCGGGAGCCGGAGAGAGCGGCAACTTCGCAAAGGTGATGAAACAAGCTGTACAACACTGCGATTGTGTGCGCAGCTTGCCAAGTGAGAGAAAACAGTACCTGACCACTCTCCTGCCTTTTCTATTCACATGAACATTCAATTGCAAGCTGTTTTGGACAACTTTCTTTCTCTTCTTGCAAAACACTCGGCAGACCTCCGTGCAGCCTCTAGAACACGATGGGAGATGTTTTCTGTGCTGGCACAGTTTCTCCTTGCCAGACAGAGTGGAAAAGCTTTTTGCTAAGATGTAGACGAGAAGAGAGGCTAAAGACGAAGGTACGGTGCTCTGCAGAGCTAAGCACCGCTCCCGGACCTCTTTCGGCAGAAGCCGCACACCGCAGAGCACTGTGAGCAGCAGAATCGTCTTTGCGCGAAGAAGCAGCTTCTTCGTCTCCGGGAGCCGGAGAGAGCGGCAACTTGGCAAAGGTGATGAAACAAGCTGTACAACACTGCGATTGTGTGCGCAGCTTGCCAAGTGAGAGAAAACAGTACCTGACCACTCTCCTGCCGTTTCTATTCACATGAACATTCGATTGCAAGCTGTTTTGGACAACTTTCTTTCTCTTCTTGCAAAACACTCGGCAGACCTCCGTGCAGCCTCTAGAACACGATGGGAGATGTTTTCTGTGCTGGCACAGCTTCTCCTTGCCAGACAGAGTGGAAAAGCTTTTTGCTAAGATGTAGACGAGAAGAGAGGCTAAAGACGAAGGTACGGTGCTCTGCAGAGCTAAGCACCGCTCCCGGACCTCTTTCGGCAGAAGGCGCACACCGCAGAGCAGAGTGAGCGGCAGAATCGTCTTTGCGCGAAGAAGCAGCTTCTTCGTCTCCGGGAGCCGGAGAGAGCGGCAACTTCGCAAAGGTGATGAAACAAGCTGTACAACACTGCGATTGTGTGCGCAGCTTGCCAAGTGAGAGAAAACAGTACCTGACCACTCTCCTGCCTTTTCTATTCACATGAACATTCGATTGCAAGCTGTTTTGGACAACTTTCTTTCTCTTCTTGCAAAACACTCGGCAGACCTCCGTGCAGCCTCTAGAACACGATGGGAGATGTTTTCTGTGCTGGCACAGTTTCTCCTTGCCAGACAGAGTGGAAAAGCTTTTTGCTAAGATGTAGACGAGAAGAGAGGCTAAAGACGAAGTTACGGTGCTCTGCAGAGCTAAGCACCGCTCCCGGACCTCTTTCGGCAGAAGCCGCACACCGCAGAGCACTGTGAGCAGCAGAATCGTCTTTGCGCGAAGAAGCAGCTTCTTCGTCTCCGGGAGCCGGAGAGAGCGGCAACTTGGCAAAGGTGATGAAACAAGCTGTACAACACTGCGATTGTGTGCGCAGCTTGCCAAGTGAGAGAAAACAGTACCTGACCACTCTCCTGCCGTTTCTATTCACATGAACATTCGATTGCAAGCTGTTTTGGACAACTTTCTTTCTCTTCTTGCAAAACACTCGGCAGACCTCCGTGCAGCCTCTAGAACACGATGGGAGATGTTTTCTGTGCTGGCACAGCTTCTCCTTGCCAGACAGAGTGGAAAAGCTTTTTGCTAAGATGTAGACGAGAAGAGAGGCTAAAGACGAAGGTACGGTGCTCTGCAGAGCTAAGCACCGCTCCCGGACCTCTTTCGGCAGAAGGCGCACACCGCAGAGCAGAGTGAGCGGCAGAATCGTCTTTGCGCGAAGAAGCAGCTTCTTCGTCTCCGGGAGCCGGAGAGAGCGGCAACTTCGCAAAGGTGATGAAACAAGCTGTACAACACTGCGATTGTGTGCGCAGTTTGCCAACAGAGAGAAAACAGTACCTGACCACTCTCCTGCCTTTTCTATTCACATGAACATTCGATTGCAAGCTGTTTTGGACAACTTTCTTTCTCTTCTTGCAAAACACTCGGCAGACCTCCGTGCAGCCTCTAGAACACGATGGGAGATGTTTTCTGTGGTGGCACAGTTTCTCCTTGCCTGACAGAGTGAAAAAGGTATTTGCTAAGATGTAGACGAGAAGAGAGGCTAAAGACGAAGGTACGGTGCTCTGCAGAGCTAAGCACCGCTCCCGGACCTCTTTCGGCAGAAGGCGCACACCGCAGAGCAGAGTGAGCGGCAGAATCGTCTTTGCGCGAAGAAGCAGCTTCTTCGTCTCCGGGAGCCGGAGAGTGCGGCAACTTGGCAAAGGTGATGAAACAAGCTGTACAACACTGCGATTGTGTGCGCAGTTTGCCAACTGAGAGAAAACAGTACCTGACCACTCTCCTGCCTTTTCTATTCACATGAACATTTGATTGCAAGCTGTTTTGGACAACTTTCTTTCTCTTCTTGCAAAACACTCGGCAGACCTCCGTGCAGCCTCTAGAACACGATGGGAGATGTTTTCTGTGCTGGCACAGTTTCTCCTTGCCAGACAGAGTGAAAAAGGTTTTTGCTAAGATGTAGACGAGAAGAGAGGCTAAAGACGAAGGTACGGTGCTCTGCAGAGCTAAGCACTGCTCCCGGACCTCTTTCGGCAGACGGCGCACACCGCAGAGCACTGTGAGCGGCAGAATCGTCTTTGCGCGAAGAAGCAGCTTCTTCGTCTCCGGGAGCCGGAGAGAGCAGCAACTTCGCAAAGGTGATGAAACAAGCTGTACAACACTGCGATTGTGTGCGCAGTTTGCCAACTGAGAGAAAACAGTACCTGACCACTCTCCTGCCTTTTCTATTCACATGAACATTCGATTGCAAGCTGTTTTGGACAACTTTCTTTCTCTTCTTGCAAAACACTCGGCAGACCTCCGTGCAGCCTCTAGAACACGATGGGAGATGTTTTCTGTGCTGGCACAGTTTCTCCTTGCCAGACAGAGTGGAAAAGCTTTTTGCTAAGATGTAGACGAGAAGAGAGGCTAAAGACGAAGGTACGGTGCTCTGCAGAGCTAAGCACAGCTCCCGGGCCTCTTTCGGCAGAAGGCGCACACCGCAGAGCACTGTGAGCGGCAGAATCGTCTTTGCGCGAAGAAGCAGCTTCTTCGTCTCCGGGAGCCGGAGAGAGCGGCAGCTTCTCAAAGGTGATGAAACAAGCTGTAGAACTCTGCGAATGTGTGCGCAGCTTGCCAACTGAGGGAAAACAGTACCTGACCACTCTCCTGCCTTTTCTATTCACATGACCATTCGATTGCAAGCTGTTTTGGACAACTTTCTTTCTCTTCTTGCAAAACACTCGGCAGACCTCCGTGCAGCCTCTAGAACACGATGGGAGATGTTTTCTGTGCTGGCACAGTTTCTCCTTGCCAGACAGAGTGGAAAAGCTTTTTGCTAAGATGTAGACGAGAAGAGAGGCTAAGGAAGCAGGTATGGTGCTCTGCAGAGCTAAGCACAGCTCCCGGGCGTCTTTCTGCAGAAGGCGCACACCGCAGAGCACTGTGAGCGGCAGAATCGTCTTTGCGCGAAGAAGCAGCTTCTTCGTCTCCGGGAGCCGCAGACAGCGGCAACTTCGCAAAGGTGATGAAACAAGCTGTACAACACTGCGATTGTGTGCGCAGCTTGCCAACTGAGAGAAAACAGTACCTGACCACTCTCCTGCCTTTTGTAATCACATGAACGTTCGATTGCAAGTTGTTTTGGACAACTTTCTTTCTCTTCTTGCAAAACACTCGACAGACCTCCGTGCAGCCTCTAGAACACGATGGGAGATGTTTTTTGTGCTGGCACGGTTTCTCCTTGCCAGACAGAGTTGAAAAGCTTTTTGCTAAGATGTAGACGAGAAGAGAGGCTAAAGACGAAGGTACGGTGCTCTGCAGAGCTAAGCACCGCTCCCGGACCTCTTTCGGCAGAAGGCGCACACCGCAGAGCACTGTGAGCGGCAGAATCGTCTTTGCGCGAAGAAGCAGCTTCTTCGTCTCCGGGAGCCGGAGAGAGCGGCAGCTTCGCAAAGGTGATGAAACAAGCTGTACAACACTGCGATTGTGTGCGCAGCTTGCCAAGTGAGAGAAAACAGTACCTGACCACTCTCCTGCCTTTTCTATTCACATGAACATTCGATTGCAAGCTGTTTTGGACAACTTTCTTTCTCTTCTTGCAAAACACTCGGCAGACCTCTGTGCAGCCTCTAGAACACGATGGGAGATGTTTTTTGTGCTGGCACAGTTTCTCCTTGCCAGACAGAGTGGAAAAGCTTTTTGCTAAAATGTAGACGAGAAGAGAGGCTAAAGAAGCAGGTATGGTGCTCTGCAGAGCTAAGCACAGCTCCCGGGCCTCTTTCGGCAGAAGACACACACTGCAGAGCACAGTGAGCGGCAGAATCGTCTTTGCGCGAAGAAGCAGCTTCTTCGTCTCCGGGAGCCGGAGAGAGCGGCAACTTCGCAAAGGTGATGAAACAAGCTGTACAACACTGCGATTGTGTGCGCAGCTTGCCAAGTGAGAGAAAACAGTACCTGACCACTCTCCTGCCTTTTCTATTCACATGAACATTCGATTGCAAGCTGTTTTGGACAACTTTCTTTCTCTTCTTGCAAAACACTCGGCAGACCTCCGTGCAGCCTCTAGAACACGATGGGAGATGTTTTCTGTGCTGGCACAGTTTCTCCTTGCCAGACAGAGTGGAAAAGCTTTTTGCTAAGATGTAGACGAGAAGAGAGGCTAAAGACGAAGGTACGGTGCTCTGCAGAGCTAAGCACCGCTCCCGGACCTCTTTCGGCAGAAGCCGCACACCGCAGAGCACTGTGAGCAGCAGAATCGTCTTTGCGCGAAGAAGCAGCTTCTTCGTCTCCGGGAGCCGGAGAGAGCGGCAACTTGGCAAAGGTGATGAAACAAGCTGTACAACACTGCGATTGTGTGCGCAGCTTGCCAAGTGAGAGAAAACAGTACCTGACCACTCTCCTGCCGTTTCTATTCACATGAACATTCGATTGCAAGCTGTTTTGGACAACTTTCTTTCTCTTCTTGCAAAACACTCGGCAGACCTCCGTGCAGCCTCTAGAACACGATGGGAGATGTTTTCTGTGCTGGCACAGCTTCTCCTTGCCAGACAGAGTGGAAAAGCTTTTTGCTAAGATGTAGACGAGAAGAGAGGCTAAAGACGAAGGTACGGTGCTCTGCAGAGCTAAGCACCGCTCCCGGACCTCTTTCGGCAGAAGGCGCACACCGCAGAGCAGAGTGAGCGGCAGAATCGTCTTTGCGCGAAGAAGCAGCTTCTTCGTCTCCGGGAGCCGGAGAGAGCGGCAACTTCGCAAAGGTGATGAAACAAGCTGTACAACACTGCGATTGTGTGCGCAGCTTGCCAAGTGAGAGAAAACAGTACCTGACCACTCTCCTGCCTTTTCTATTCACATGAACATTCGATTGCAAGCTGTTTTGGACAACTTTCTTTCTCTTCTTGCAAAACACTCGGCAGACCTCCGTGCAGCCTCTAGAACACGATGGGAGATGTTTTCTGTGCTGGCACAGTTTCTCCTTGCCAGACAGAGTGGAAAAGCTTTTTGCTAAGATGTAGACGAGAAGAGAGGCTAAAGACGAAGGTACGGTGCTCTGCAGAGCTAAGCACCGCTCCCGGACCTCTTTCGGCAGAAGCCGCACACCGCAGAGCACTGTGAGCAGCAGAATCGTCTTTGCGCGAAGAAGCAGCTTCTTCGTCTCCGGGAGCCGGAGAGAGCGGCAACTTCGCAAAGGTGATGAAACAAGCTGTACAACACTGCGATTGTGTGCGCAGCTTGCCAAGTGAGAGAAAACAGTACCTGACCACTCTCCTGCCTTTTGTAATCACATGAACATTCGATTGCAAGCTGTTTTGGACAACTTTCTTTCTCTTCTTGCAAAACACTCGGCAGACCTCCGTGCAGCCTCTAGAACACGATGGGAGATGTTTTCTGTGCTGGCACAGCTTCTCCTTGCCAGACAGAGTGGAAAAGCTTTTTGCTAAGATGTAGACGAGAAGAGAGGCTAAAGACGAAGGTACGGTGCTCTGCAGAGCTAAGCACCGCTCCCGGACCTCTTTCGGCAGAAGGCGCACACCGCAGAGCAGAGTGAGCGGCAGAATCGTCTTTGCGCGAAGAAGCAGCTTCTTCGTCTCCGGGAGCCGGAGAGAGCGGCAACTTCGCAAAGGTGATGAAACAAGCTGTACAACACTGCGATTGTGTGCGCAGTTTGCCAACAGAGAGAAAACAGTACCTGACCACTCTCCTGCCTTTTCTATTCACATGAACATTCGATTGCAAGCTGTTTTGGACAACTTTCTTTCTCTTCTTGCAAAACACTCGGCAGACCTCCGTGCAGCCTCTAGAACACGATGGGAGATGTTTTCTGTGGTGGCACAGTTTCTCCTTGCCTGACAGAGTGAAAAAGGTATTTGCTAAGATGTAGACGAGAAGAGAGGCTAAAGACGAAGGTACGGTGCTCTGCAGAGCTAAGCACCGCTCCCGGACCTCTTTCGGCAGAAGGCGCACACCGCAGAGCAGAGTGAGCGGCAGAATCGTCTTTGCGCGAAGAAGCAGCTTCTTCGTCTCCGGGAGCCGGAGAGTGCGGCAACTTGGCAAAGGTGATGAAACAAGCTGTACAACACTGCGATTGTGTGCGCAGTTTGCCAACTGAGAGAAAACAGTACCTGACCACTCTCCTGCCTTTTCTATTCACATGAACATTCGATTGCAAGCTGTTTTGGACAACTTTCTTTCTCTTCTTGCAAAACACTTGGCAGACCTGCGTGCAGCCTCTAGAACACGATGGGGGATGTTTTTTGTGCTGGCACAGTTTCTCCTTGCCAGACAGAGTGGAAAAGCTTTTTGCTAAGATGTAGACGAGAAGAGAGGCTAAAGAAGCGGGTATGGTGCTCTGCAGAGCTAAGCACAGCTCCCGGGCCTCTTTCGGCAGAAGGCGCACACCGCAGAGCACTGTGAGCGGCAGAATCGTCTTTGCGCGAAGAAGCAGCTTCTTCGTCTCCGGGAGCCGGAGAGAGCGGCAACTTCGCAAAGGTGATGAAACAAGCCGTACAACACTGCGATTGTGTGCGCAGCTTGCCAACTGAGAGAAAACAGTACCTGACCACTCTGCTGCCTTTTCTATTCACATGAACATTCGATTGCAAGCTGTTTTGGACAACTTTCTTTCTCTTCTTGCAAAACACTCGGCAGGCCTCCGTGCAGCCTCTAGAACACGATGGGAGATGTTTTCTGTGCTGGCACAGTTTGTCCTTGCCAGACAGAGTGGAAAAGCTTTTTGCTAAGATGTAGACGAGAAGAGAGGCTAAAGACGAAGGTACGGTGCTCTGCAGAGCTAAGCACCGCTCCCGGACCTCTTTCGGCAGAAGGCGCACACCGCAGAGCACTGTGAGCGGCAGAATCGTCTTTGCGCGAAGAAGCAGCTTCTTCGTCTCCGGGAGCCGGAGAGAGCGGCAACTTCGTAAAGGTGATGAAACAAGCCGTACAACACTGCGATTGTGTGCGCAGTTTGCCAAGTGAGAGAAAACAGTACCTGACCACTCTCCTGCCTTTTCTATTCACATGAACATTCGATTGCAAGCTGTTTTGGACAACTTTCTTTCTCTTCTTGCAAAACACTCGGCAGACCTCCGTGCAGCCTCTAGAACACGATGGGAGATGTTTTCTGTGTTGGCACAGTTTCTCCTTGCCAGACAGAGTGGAAAAGCTTTTTGCTAAGATGTAGACGAGAAGAGAGGCTAAAGACGAAGGTACGGTGCTCTGCAGAGCTAACCACAGCTCCCGGGCCTCTTTCGGCAGAAGGCGCACACCGCAGAGCACTGTGAGCGGCAGAATCGTCTTTGCGCGAAGAAGCAGCTTCTTCGTCTCCGGGAGCCGGAGAGAGCGGCAGCTTCGCAAAGGTGATGAAACAAGCTGTACAACACTGCGATTGTGTGCGCAGCTTGCCAACTGAGAGAAAACAGTACCTGACCACTCTTCTGCCTTTTCTATTCACATGAACATTCGATTGCAAGCTGTTTTGGACAACTTTCTTTCTCTTCTTGCAAAACACTCGGCAGACCTCCGTGCAGCCTCTAGAACATGATGGGAGATGTTTTTTGTGCTGGCACAGTTTCTCCTTGCCAGACAGAGTGGAAAAGCTTTTTGCTAAGATGTAGACGAGAAGAGAGGCTAAAGACGAAGGTACGGTGCTCTGCAGAGCTAAGCACCGTTCCCGGACCTCTTTCGGCAGAAGGCGCACACCGCAGAGCACTGTGAGCGGCAGAATCGTCTTTGCGCGAAGAAGCAGCTTCTTCGTCTCCGGTTGCCGGAGAGAGCGACAACTTCGCAAAGGTGATGAAACAAGCTGTACAACACTGCGATTGTGTGCGCAGCTTGCCAACTGAGAGAAAACAGTACCTGACCACTCTCCTGCCTTTTGTAATCACATGAACATTCGATTGCAAGCTGTTTTGGACAACTTTCTTTCTCTTCTTACAAAACACTCGGCAGACCTCCGTGCAGTCTCTAGAACACGATGGGAGATGTTTTCTGTGCTGGCACAGTTTCTCCTTGCCAGACAGAGTGGAAAAGCTTTTTGCTAAGATGTAGACGAGAAGAGAGGCTAAAGACGAAGGTACGGTGCTCTGCAGAGCTAAGCACCGCTCCCGGACCTCTTTCGGCAGAAGGCGCACACCGCAGAGCACTGTGAGCGGCAGAATCGTCTTTGCGCGAAGAAGCAGCTTCTTCGTCTCCGGGAGACGGAGAGAGCGGCAACTTCGCAAAGGTGATGAAACAAGCTGTACAACACTGCGATTGTGTGCGCAGCTTTCCAACTGAGAGAAAACAGTACCTGACCACTCTCCTGCCTTTTCTATTCACATGAACATTCGATTGGAAGCTTTTTTGGACAACGTTCTTTCTCTTCCTGCAAAACACTCGGCAGACCTCCGTGCAGCCTCTAGAACACGATGGGAGATGTTTTCTGTGCTGGCACAGTTTCTCCTTGCCAGACAGAGTGGAAAAGCTTTTTGCTAAGATGTAGACGAGAAGAGAGGCTAAAGACGAAGGTACGGTGCTCTGCAGAGCTAAGCACCGCTCCCTGACGTCTTTCGGCAGAAGGCGCACACCGCAGAGCACTGTGAGCGGCAGAATCGTCTTTGCGTGAAGAAGCAGCTTCTTCGTCTCCGGGGGCCGGAGAGAGCGGCAACTTCGCAAAGGTGATGAAACAAGCTGTACAACACTGCGATTGTGTGCGCAGTTTGCCAAGTGAGAGAAAACAGTACCTGACCACTCTCCTGCCTTTTCTATTCACATGAACATTCGATTGCAAGCTGTTTTGGACAACTTTCTTTCTCTTCTTGCAAAACACTCGGCAGACCTCCGTGCAGCCTCTAGAACACGATGGGAGATGTTTTCTGTGCTGGCACAGTTTCTCCTTGCCAGACAGAGTGGAAAAGCTTTTTGCTAAGATGTAGACGAGAAGAGAGGCTAAAGAAGCAGATATGGTGCTCTGCAGAGCTAAGCACCGCTCCCGGGCCTCTTTCGGCAGAAGGCGCACAGCGCAGAGCACTGTGAGCGGCAGAATCGTCTTTGCGCGAAGATGCTGCTTCTTCGTCTTCGGGAGCCGGAGAGAGCGGCAGCTTCGCAAAGGTGATGAAACAAGCTGTACAACACTGCGATTGTGTGCGCAGATTGCCAACTGAGAGAAAACAGTACCTGACCACTCTCCTGCCTTTTCTATTCACATGAACATTCGATTGGAAGCTGTTTTGGACAACTTTCTTTCTCTTCTTGCAAAACACTCGGCAGACCTGCGTGCAGCCTCTAGAACACGATGGGAGATGTTTTTTGTGCTGGCACAGTTTCTCCTTGCCAGACAGAGTGGAAAAGCTTTTTGCCAAGATGTGGACGAGAAGAGAGGCTAAAGAAGCAGGTATGGTGCTCTGCAGTGCTAAGCACAGCTCCCGGGCCTCTTTCGGCAGAAGGCGCACACCGCAGAGCACTGTGAGCGGCAGAATCGTCTTTGCGCGAAGAAGCAGCTTCTTCGTCTCCGGGAGCCGGAGAGAGCGGCAACTTCGCAAAGGTGATGAAACAAGCTGTACAACACTGCGATTGTGTGCGCAGCTTGCCAACTGAGAGAAAACAGTACCTGACCACTCTCCTGCCTTTTGTAATCACATGAACATTCGATTGCAAGCTGTTTTGGACAACTTTCTTTCTCTTCTTGCAAAACACTCGGCAGACCTCCGTGCAGCCTCTAGAAGACGATGGGAGATGTTTTCTGTGCTGGCACAGTTTCTCCTTGCCAGACAGAGTGGAAAAGCTTTTTGCTAAGATGTAGACGAGAAGAGAGGCTAAAGACGAAGGTACGGTGCTCTGCAGAGCAAAGCACCGCTCCCGGACCTTTTCGGCAGAAGGCGCACACCGCAGAGCACTGTGAGCGGCAGAATCGTCTTTGCGCGAAGAAGCAGCTTCTTCGTCTCCGGGAGTCGGAGAGAGCGGCAGCTTCGCAAAGGTGATGAAACAAGCTGTACAACACTGCGATTGTGTGCGCAGCTTGCCAACTGAGAGAAAACAGTACCTGACCACTCTCCTGCCTTTTGTAATCACATGAACATTCGATTGCAAGCTGTTTTGGACAACTTTCTTTCTCTTCTTGCAAAACACTCGGCAGACCTCCGTGCAGCCTCTAGAACACGATGGGAGATGTTTTTTGTGCTGGCACAGTTTCTCCTTGCCAGACAGAGTGGAAAAGCTTTTTGCTAAGATATAGACGAGACGAGAGGCTAAAGACGAAGGTACGGTGCTCTGCAGAGCTAAGCACAGCTCCCGGACCTCTTTCGGCACAAGGCGCACACCGCAGAGCAGAGTGAGCGGCAGAATCGTCTTTGCGCGAAGAAGCAGCTTCTTCGTCTCCGGGAGCCGGAGAGAGCGGCAGCTTCGCAAAGGTGATGAAACAAGCTGTACAACTCTGCGATTGTGTGCGCAGCTTGCCAACTGAGAGAAAACAGTACCTGACCACTCTCCTGCCTTTTCTATTCACATGAACATTCGATTGCAAGCTGTTTAGGACAACTTTCTTTCTCTTCTTGCAAAACACTCGGCAGACCTCCGTGCAGCCTCTAGATCACGATGGGAGATGTTTTCTGTGCTGGCACAGTTTCTCCTTGCCAGACAGAGTGGAAAAGATTTTTGCTAAGATATAGACGAGAAGAGAGGCTAAAGACGAAGGTACGGTGCTCTGCAGAGCTAAGCACCGCACCCGGACCTCTTTCGGCAGAAGGCGCACACCGCAGAGCACTGTGAGCGGCAGAATCGTCTTTGCGCGAAGAAGCAGCTTCTTCGTCTCCGGGAGCCGGAGAGAGCGGCAACTTCGCAAAGGTGATGAAACAAGCTGTACAACACTGCGATTGTGTGCGCAGCTTGCCAACTGAGAGAAAACAGTACCTGACCACTCTCCTGCCTTTTCTATTCACATGAACATTCGATTGCAAGCTGTTTTGGACAACTTTCTTTCTCTTCTTGCAAAACACTCGGCAGACCTCCGTGCAGCCTCTAGAACACGATGGGAGATGTTTTCTGTGCTGGCACAGTTTCTCCTTGCCAGACAGAGTGGAAAAGCTTTTTGCTAAGATGTAGACGAGAAGAGAGGCTAAAGACGAAGGTACGGTGCTCTGCAGAGCTAACCGCCGCTCCCGGATCTCTTTCGGCAGAAGGCGAACACTGCAGAACACTGTGAGCGGCAGAATCGTCTTTGCACGAAGAAGCAGCTTCACTGAGAGAGCGGCAGCTTCGCAAAGGAGATGAAACAAGCTGTACAACACTGCGATTGTGTGCGCAGCTTGCCAACTGAGAGAAAACAGTACCTGACCACTCTCCTGCCTTTTCTATTCACATGAACATTCGATTGCAAGCTGTTTAGGACAACTTTCTTTCTCTTCTTGCAAAACACTCGGCAGACCTCCGTGCAGCCTCTAGAACACGATGGGAGATGTTTTTTGTGCTGGCACAGTTTCTCCTTGCCAGACAGAGTGGAAAAGCTTTTTGCTAAGATGTAGACGAGAAGAGAGGCTAAAGACGAAGGTACGGTGCTCTGCAGAGCTAAGCACCGCTCCCGGACCTCTTTCGGCAGAAGGCGCACACCGCAGAGCACTGTGAGCGGCAGAATCGTCTTTGCGCGAAGAAGCAGCTTCTTCGTCTCCGGGAGCCGGAGAGAGCGGCAGCTTCGCAAAGGTGATGAAACAAGTTGTACAACACTGCGATTGTGTGCGCAGCTTGCCAACTGAGAGAAAACAGTACCTGACCACTCTCCTGCCTTTTGTAATCACATGAACATTCGATTGCAAGCTGTTTTGGACAACTTTCTTTCTCTTCTTGCAAAACACTCGGCAGACCTGCGTGCAGCCTCTAGAACACGATGGGAGATGTTTTTTGTGCTGGCACAGTTTCTCCTTGCCAGACAGAGTGGAAAAGCTTTTTGCTAAGATGTAGACGAGAAGAGAGGCTAAAGACGAAGGTACGGTGCTCTGCAGAGCTAAGCACCGCTCCCGGGCCTCTTTCGGCAGAAGGCGCACACCGCAGAGCACTGTGAGCGGCAGAATCGTCTTTGCGCGAAGAAGCAGCTTCTTCGTCTCCGGGAGCCGGAGAGAGCGGCAACTTCGCAAAGGTGATGAAACAAGCTGTACAACACTGCGATTGTGTGCGCAGCTTGCCAACTGAGAGAAAATAGTACCTGACCACTCTCCTGTCTTTTCTATTCACTTGAACATTCGATTGCAAGCTGTTTTGGACAACTTTCTTTCTCTTCTTGCAAAACACTCGGCAGACCTCCGTACAGCTTCTAGAACACGATGGGAGATGTTTTTTGTGCTGGCACAGTTTCTCCTTTCCAGACAGAGTGGAAAAGCTTTTTGCTAAGATGTAGACGAGAAGAGAGGTTAAAGACGAAGGGACGGTGCTCTGCAGAGCTAAGCACAGCTCCCGGGCCTCTTTCGGCAGAAGACACACACTGCAGAGCACTATGAGCGGCAGAATCGTCTTTGCGCGAAGAAGCAGCTTCTTCGTCTCCGGGAGCCGGAGAGAGCGGCAGCTTCGCAAAGGTGATGAAACAAGCTGTACAACACTGCGATTGTGTGCGCAGCTTGCCAACTGAGAGAAAACAGTACCTGACCACTCTCCTGCCTTTTCTATTCACATGAACATTCGATTGCAAGCTGTTTTGGACAACTTTCTTTCTCTTCTTGCAAAACACTCGGCAGACCTCCGTGCAGCCTCTAGAACACGATGGGAGATGTTTTCTTTGCTGGCACAGTTTCTCCTTGCCAGACAGATTGGAAAAGCTTTTTGCTAAGATGTAGACGAGAAGAGAGGCTAAAGACGAAGGTACGGTGCTCTGCAGAGCTAAGCACAGCTCCCGGGCCTCTTTCGGCAGAAGGCGCACACCGCAGAGCACTGTGAGCGGCAGAATCGTCTTTGCGCGAAGAAGCAGCTTCTTCGTCTCCGGGAGCCGGAGAAATCGGCAGCTTCGCAAAGGTGATGAAACAAGCTGTACAACACTGCGATTGTGTGCGCAGCTTGCCAACTGAGAGAAAATAGTACCTGACCACTCTCCTGCCTTTTCTATTCACTTGAACATTCGATTGCAAGCTGTTTTGGACAACTTTCTTTCTCTTCTTGCAAAACACTCGGCAGACCTCCGTGCAGCTTCTAGAACACGATGGGAGATGTTTTTTGTGCTGGCACAGTTTCTCCTTGCCAGACAGAGTGGAAAAGCTTTTTGCTAAGATGTAGACGAGAAGAGAGGTTAAAGACGAAGGGACGGTGCTCTGCAGAGCTAAGCACAGCTCCCGGGCCTCTTTCGGCAGAAGACACACACTGCAGAGCACTATGAGCGGCAGAATCGTCTTTGCGCGAAGAAGCAGCTTCTTCGTCTCCGGGAGCCGGAGAGAGCGGCAGCTTCGCAAAGGTGATGAAACAAGCTGTACAACACTGCGATTGTGTGCGCAGCTTGCCAAGTGAGAGAAAACAGTACCTGACCACTCTCCTGCCTTTTCTATTCACATGAACATTCGATTGCAAGCTGTTTTGGACAACTTTCTTTCTCTTCTTGCAAAACACTCGGCAGACCTCCGTGCAGCCTCTAGAACACGATGGGAGATGTTTTCTGTGCTGGCACAGTTTCTCCTTGCCAGACAGAGTGGAAAAGCTTTTTGCTAAGATGTAGACGAGAAGAGAGGCTAAAGACGAAGGTACGGTGCTCTGCAGAGCTAAGCACCGCTCCCGGACCTCTTTCGGCAGAAGCCGCACACCGCAGAGCACTGTGAGCAGCAGAATCGTCTTTGCGCGAAGAAGCAGCTTCTTCGTCTCCGGGAGCCGGAGAGAGCGGCAACTTCGCAAAGGTGATGAAACAAGCTGTACAACACTGCGATTGTGTGCGCAGCTTGCCAAGTGAGAGAAAACAGTACCTGACCACTCTCCTGCCGTTTCTATTCACATGAACATTCGATTGCAAGCTGTTTTGGACAACTTTCTTTCTCTTCTTGCAAAACACTCGGCAGACCTCCGTGCAGCCTCTAGAACACGATGGGAGATGTTTTCTGTGCTGGCACAGCTTCTCCTTGCCAGACAGAGTGGAAAAGCTTTTTGCTAAGATGTAGACGAGAAGAGAGGCTAAAGACGAAGGTACGGTGCTCTGCAGAGCTAAGCACCGCTCCCGGACCTCTTTCGGCAGAAGGCGCACACCGCAGAGCAGAGTGAGCGGCAGAATCGTCTTTGCGCGAAGAAGCAGCTTCTTCGTCTCCGGGAGCCGGAGAGAGCGGCAACTTCGCAAAGGTGATGAAACAAGCTGTACAACACTGCGATTGTGTGCGCAGTTTGCCAACAGAGAGAAAACAGTACCTGACCACTCTCCTGCCTTTTCTATTCACATGAACATTCGATTGCAAGCTGTTTTGGACAACTTTCTTTCTCTTCTTGCAAAACACTCGGCAGACCTCCGTGCAGCCTCTAGAACACGATGGGAGATGTTTTCTGTGCTGGCACAGTTTCTCCTTGCCTGACAGAGTGAAAAAGGTATTTGCTAAGATGTAGACGAGAAGAGAGGCTAAAGACGAAGGTACGGTGCTCTGCAGAGCTAAGCACCGCTCCCGGACCTCTTTCGGCAGAAGGCGCACACCGCAGAGCAGAGTGAGCGGCAGAATCGTCTTTGCGCGAAGAAGCAGCTTCTTCGTCTCCGGGAGCCGGAGAGTGCGGCAACTTGGCAAAGGTGATGAAACAAGCTGTACAACACTGCGATTGTGTGCGCAGTTTGCCAACTGAGAGAAAACAGTACCTGACCACTCTCCTGCCTTTTCTATTCACATGAACATTCGATTGCAAGCTGTTTTGGACAACTTTCTTTCTCTTCTTGCAAAACACTCGGCAGACCTCCGTGCAGCCTCTAGAACACGATGGGAGATGTTTTCTGTGCTGGCACAGTTTCTCCTTGCCAGACAGAGTGAAAAAGGTTTTTGCTAAGATGTAGACGAGAAGAGAGGCTAAAGACGAAGGTACGGGGCTCTGCAGAGCTAAGCACTGCTCCCGGACCTCTTTCGGCAGACGGCGCACACCGCAGAGCACTGTGAGCGGCAGAATCGTCTTTGCGCGAAGAAGCAGCTTCTTCGTCTCCGGGAGCCGGAGAGAGCAGCAACTTCGCAAAGGTGATGAAACAAGCTGTACAACACTGCGATTGTGTGCGCAGTTTGCCAACTGAGAGAAAACAGTACCTGACCACTCTCCTGCCTTTTCTATTCACATGAACATTCGATTGCAAGCTGTTTTGGACAACTTTCTTTCTCTTCTTGCAAAACACTCGGCAGACCTCCGTGCAGCCTCTAGAACACGATGGGAGATGTTTTCTGTGCTGGCACAGTTTCTCCTTGCCAGACAGAGTGGAAAAGCTTTTTGCTAAGATGTAGACGAGAAGAGAGGCTAAAGACGAAGGTACGGTGCTCTGCAGAGCTAAGCACAGCTCCCGGGCCTCTTTCGGCAGAAGGCGCACACCGCAGAGCACTGTGAGCGGCAGAATCGTCTTTGCGCGAAGAAGCAGCTTCTTCGTCTCCGGGAGCCGGAGAGAGCGGCAGCTTCTCAAAGGTGATGAAACAATCTGTAGAACTCTGCGAATGTGTGCGCAGCTTGCCAACTGAGGGAAAACAGTACCTGACCACTCTCCTGCCTTTTCTATTCACATGACCATTCGATTGCAAGCTGTTTTGGACAACTTTCTTTCTCTTCTTGCAAAACACTCGGCAGACCTCCGTGCAGCCTCTAGAACACGATGGGAGATGTTTTCTGTGCTGGCACAGTTTCTCCTTGCCAGACAGAGTGGAAAAGCTTTTTGCTAAGATGTAGACGAGAAGAGAGGCTAAGGAAGCAGGTATGGTGCTCTGCAGAGCTAAGCACCGCTCCCGGGCGTCTTTCTGCAGAAGGCGCACACCGCAGAGCACTGTGAGCGGCAGAATCGTCTTTGCGCGAAGAAGCAGCTTCTTCGTCTCCGGGAGCCGCAGACAGCGGCAACTTCGCAAAGGTGATGAAACAAGCTGTACAACACTGCGATTGTGTGCGCAGCTTGCCAACTGAGAGAAAACAGTACCTGACCACTCTGCTGCCTTTTCTATTCACATGAACATTCGATTGCAAGCTGTTTTGGACAACTTTCTTTCTCTTCTTGCAAAACACTCGGCAGACCTCCGTGCAGCCTCTAGAACACGATGGGAGATGTTTTTTGTGCTGGCACAGTTTCTCCTTGCCTGACAGAGTGGAAAAGCTTTTTGCTAAGATGTAGACGAGAAGAGAGGCTAAAGACGAAGGTAGGGTGCTCTGCAGAGCTAAGCACCGCTGCCGGACCTCTTTCGGCACAAGGCGCACACCGCAGAGCAGAGTGAGCGGCAGAATCGTCTTTGCGCGAAGAAGCAGCTTCTTCGTCTCCGGGAGCCGGAGAGAGCGGCAACTTGGCAAAGGTGATGAAACAAGCTGTACAACACTGCGATTGTGTGCGCAGCTTGCCAAGTGAGAGAAAACAGTACCTGACCACTCTCCTGCCTTTTCTATTCACATGAACATTCGATTGCAAGCTGTTTTGGACAACTTTCTTTCTCTTCTTGCAAAACACTTGGCAGACCTGCGTGCAGCCTCTAGAACACGATGGGGGATGTTTTTTGTGCTGGCACAGTTTCTCCTTGCCAGACAGAGTGGAAAAGCTTTTTGCTAAGATGTAGACGAGAAGAGAGGCTAAAGACGAAGGTACGGTGCTCTGCAGAGCTAAGCACCGCTCCCGGACCTCTTTCGGCAGAAGGCGCACACCGCAGAGCACTGTGAGCGGCAGAATCGTCTTTGCGCGAAGAAGCAGCTTCTTCGTCTCCGGGAGCCGGAGAGAGCGGCAACTTCGCAAAGGTGATGAAACAAGCTTGCAACACTGCGATTGTGTGCGCAGCTTGCCAACTGAGAGAAAACAGTACGTGACCACTCTCCTGCCTTTTCTATTCACATGAACATTCGATTGGAAGCTTTTTTGGACAACGTTCTTTCTCTTCCTGCAAAACACTCGGCAGACCTCCGTGCAGCCTCTAGAACACGATGGGAGATGTTTTCTGTGCTGGCACAGTTTCTCCTTGCCAGACAGAGTGGAAAAGCTTTTTGCTAAGATGTAGACGAGAAGAGAGGCTAAAGACGAAGGTACGGTGCTCTGCAGAGCTAAGCACCGCGCCGGACGTCTTTCGGCAGAAGGCGCACACCGCAGAGCACTGTGAGCGGCAGAATCGTCTTTGCGCGAAGAAGCAGCTTCTTCGTCTCCGGGAGCCGGAGAGAGCGGCAACTTCGCAAAGGTGATGAAACAAGCTGTACAACACTGCGATTGTGTGCGCAGCTTGCCAAGTGAGAGAAAACAGTACCTGACCACTCTCCTGCCTTTTCTATTCACATGAACATTCGATTGCAAGCTGTTTTGGACAACTTTCTTTCTCTTCTTGCAAAACACTCGGCAGACCTCCGTGCAGCCTCTAGAACACGATGGGAGATGTTTTCTGTGTTGGCACAGTTTCTCCTTGCCAGACAGAGTGGAAAAGCTTTTTGCTAAGATGTAGACGAGAAGAGAGGCTAAAGACGAAGGTACGGTGCTCTGCAGAGCTAAGCACCGCTCCGGGACTTCTTTCGGCAGAAGGCGCACACCGCAGAGCAGAGTGAGCGGCAGAATCGTCTTTGCGCGAAGAAGCAGCTTCTTCGTCTCCGGGAGCCGGAGAGAGCGGCAACTTCGCAAAGGTGATGAAACAAGCTGTACAACACTGCGATTGTGTGCGCAGTTTGCCAAGTGAGAGAAAACAGTACCTGACCACTCTCCTGCCTTTTCTATTCACATGACCATTCGATTGCAAGCTGTTTTGGACAACTTTCTTTCTCTTCTTGCAAAACACTCGGCAGACCTCCGTGCAGCCTCTAGAACACGATGGGAGATGTTTTCTGTGCTGGCACAGTTTCTCCTTGCCAGACAGAGTGGAAAAGCTTTTTGCTAAGATGTAGACGAGAAGAGAGGCTAAAGAAGCAGGTATGGTTCTCTGCAGAGCTAAGCACAGCTCCCGGGCGTCTTTCGGCAGAAGGCGCACACCGCAGAGCACTGTGAGCGGCAGAATCGTCTTTGCGCGAAGAAGCAGCTTCTTCGTCTCCGGGAGCCGGAGAGAGCGGCAACTTCGCAAAGGTGATGAAACAAGCTGTACAACACTGCGATTGTGTGCGCAGCTTGCCAACTGAGAGAAAACAGTACCTGACCACTCTCCTGCCTTTTCTATTCACATGAACATTCGATTGCAAGCTGTTTTGGACAACTTTCTTTCTCTTCTTGCAAAACACTCGGCAGACCTCCGTGCAGCCTCTAGAACACGATGGGAGATGTTTTCTGTGCTGGTAAAGTTTCTCCTTGCCAGACAGAGTGGAAAAGCTTTTTGCTAAGATGTAGACGAGAAGAGAGGCTAAAGACGAAGGTACGGTGCTCTGCAGAGCAAAGCACCGCTCCCAGACCTCTTTCGGCAGAAGGCGCACACCGCAGAGCACTGTGAGCGGCAGAATCGTCTTTGCGCGAAGAAGCAGCTTCTTCGTCTCCGGGAGCCGGAGAGAGCGGCAACTTCGCAAAGGTGATGAAACAAGCCGTACAACACTGCGATTGTGTGCGCAGCTTGCCAACTGAGAGAAAACAGTACCTGACCACTCTGCTGCCTTTTCTATTCACTTGAACATTCGATTGCAAGCTGTTTTGGACAACTTTCTTTCTCTTCTTGCAAAACACTCGGCAGACCTCCGTGCACCTTCTAGAACACGATGGGAGATGTTTTTTGTGCTGGCACAGTTTCTCCTTTCCAGACAGAGTGGAAAAGCTTTTTGCTAAGATGTAGACGAGAAGAGAGGTTAAAGACGAAGGGACGGTGCTCTGCAGAGCTAAGCACAGCTCCCGGGCCTCTTTCGGCAGAAGACACACACTGCAGAGCACTATGAGCGGCAGAATCGTCTTTGCGCGAAGAAGCAGCTTCTTCGTCTCCGGGAGCCGGAGAGAGCGGCAGCTTCGCAAAGGTGATGAAACAAGCTGTACAACACTGCGATAGTGTGCGCAGCTTGCCAACTGAGAGAAAACAGTACCTGACCACTCTCCTGCCTTTTCTATTCACATGAACATTCGATTGCAAGCTGTTTTGGACAACTTTCTTTCTCTTCTTGCAAAACACTCGGCAGACCTCCGTGCAGCCTCTAGAACACGATGGGAGATGTTTTCTGTGCTGGCACAGTTTCTCCTTGCCAGACAGAGTGGAAAAGCTTTTTGCTAAGATGTAGACGAGAAGAGAGGCTAAAGACGAAGGTACGGTGCTCTGCAGAGCTAAGCACAGCTCCCGGGCCTCTTTCGGCAGAAGGCGCACGCCGCAGAGCACTGTGAGCGGCAGAATCGTCTTTGCGCGAAGAAGCAGCTTCTTCGTCTCCGGGAGCCGGAGAAATCGGCAGCTTCGCAAAGGTGATGAAACAAGCTGTACAACACTGCGATTGTGTGCGCAGCTTGCCAACTGAGAGAAAACAGTACCTGACCACTCTGCTGCCTTTTCTATTCACATGAACATTCGATTGCAAGCTGTTTTGGACAACTTTCTTTCTCTTCTTGCAAAACACTCGGCAGACCTCCGTGCAGCCTCTAGAACACGATGGGAGATGTTTTTTGTGCTGGCACGGTTTCTCCTTGCCAGACAGAGTTGAAAAGCTTTTTGCTAAGATGTAGACGAGAAGAGAGGCTAAAGACGAAGGTACGGTGCTCTGCAGAGCTAAGCACAGCTCCCGGACCTCTTTCGGCAGAAGGCGCACACCGCAGAGCAGAGTGAGCGGCAGAATCGTCTTTGCGCGAAGAAGCAGCTTCTTCGTCTCCGGGAGCCGGAGAGAGCGGCAGCTTCGCAAAGGTGATGAAACAAGCTGTACAACACTGCGATTGTGTGCGCAGCTTGCCAACTGAGAGAAAACAGTACCTGACCACTCTCCTGCCTTTTGTAATCACATGAACATTCGATTGCAAGCTGTTTTGGACAACTTTCTTTCTCTTCTTGCAAAACACTCGGCAGACCTCCGTGCAGCCTCTAGAACACGATGGGAGATGTTTTTTGTGCTAGCACAGTTTCTCCTTGCCAGACAGAGTGGAAAAGCTTTTTGCTAAGATGTAGACGAGAAGAGAGGCTAAAGAAGCAGGTATGGTGCTCTGCAGAGCTAAGCACAGCTCCCGGGCCTCTTTCGGCAGAAGGCGCACACCGCAGAGCACTGTGAGCGGCAGAATCGTCTTTGCGCGAAGAAGCAGCTTCTTCGTCTCCGGGAGCCGGAGAGAGCGGCAGCTTCGCAAAGGTGATGAAACAAGCTGTACAACACTGCGATTGTGTGCGCAGCTTGCCAACTGAGAGAAAACAGTACCTGACCACTCTCCTGCCTTTTGTAATCACATGAACATTCGATTGCAAGCTGTTTTGGACAACTTTCTTTCTCTTCTTGCAAAACACTCGGCAGACCTCCGTGCAGCCTCTAGAACACGATGGGAGATGTTTTTTGTGCTGGCACGGTTTCTCCTTGCCAGACAGAGTTGAAAAGCTTTTTGCTAAGATGTAGACGAGAAGAGAGGCTAAAGACGAAGGTACGGTGCTCTGCAGAGCTAAGCACCGCTCCCGGACCTCTTTCGGCAGAAGGCGCACACCGCAGAGCACTGTGAGCGGCAGAATCGTCTTTGCGCGAAGAAGCAGCTTCTTCGTCTCCGGGAGCCGGAGAGAGCGGCAACTTCGCAAAGGTGATGAAACAAGCTGTACAACACTGCGATTGTGTGCGCAGCTTGCCAAGTGAGAGAAAACAGTACCTGACCACTCTCCTGCCTTTTCTATTCACATGAACATTCGATTGCAAGCTGTTTTGGACAACTTTCTTTCTCTTCTTGCAAAACACTCGGCAGACCTCCGTGCAGCCTCTAGAACACGATGGGAGATGTTTTTTGTGCTGGCACAGTTTCTCCTTGCCAGACAGAGTGGAAAAGCTTTTTGCTAAGATGTAGACGAGAAGAGAGGCTAAAGAAGCAGGTATGGTGCTCTGCAGAGCTAAGCACAGCTCCCGGGCCTCTTTCGGCAGAAGACACACACTGCAGAGCACAGTGAGCGGCAGAATCGTCTTTGCGCGAAGAAGCAGCTTCTTCGTCTCCGGGAGCCGGAGAGAGCGGCAACTTCGCAAAGGTGATGAAACAAGCTGTACAACACTGCGATTGTGTGCGCAGTTTGCCAAGTGAGAGAAAACAGTACCTGACCACTCTCCTGCCTTTTCTATTCACATGAACATTCGATTGCAAGCTGTTTTGGACAACTTTCTTTCTCTTCTTGCAAAACACTCGGCAGACCTCCGTGCAGCCTCTAGAACACGATGGGAGATGTTTTCTGTGCTGGCACAGTTTCTCCTTGCCAGACAGAGTGGAAAAGCTTTTTGCTAAGATGTAGACGAGAAGAGAGGCTAAAGACGAAGGTACGGTGCTCTGCAGAGCTAAGCACCGCTCCCGGACCTCTTTCGGCAGAAGCCGCACACCGCAGAGCACTGTGAGCAGCAGAATCGTCTTTGCGCAAAGAAGCAGCTTCTTCGTCTCCGGGAGCCGGAGAGAGCGGCAACTTGGCAAAGGTGATGAAACAAGCTGTACAACACTGCGATTGTGTGCGCAGCTTGCCAAGTGAGAGAAAACAGTACCTGACCACTCTCCTGCCTTTTCTATTCACATGAACATTCGATTGCAAGCTGTTTTGGACAACTTTCTTTCTCTTCTTGCAAAACACTCGGCAGACCTCCGTGCAGCCTCTAGAACACGATGGGAGATGTTTTCTGTGCAGGCACAGCTTCTCCTTGCCAGACAGAGTGGAAAAGCTTTTTGCTAAGATGTAGACGAGAAGAGAGGCTAAAGACGAAGGTACGGTGCTCTGCAGAGCTAAGCACCGCTCCCGGACCTCTTTCGGCAGAAGGCGCACACCGCAGAGCAGAGTGAGCGGCAGAATCGTCTTTGCGCGAAGAAGCAGCTTCTTCGTCTCCGGGAGCCGGAGAGAGCGGCAGCTTGGCAAAGGTGATGAAACAAGCTGTACAACACTGCGATTGTGTGCGCAGTTTGCCAACAGAGAGAAAACAGTACCTGTCAACTCTCCTGCCTTTTCTATTCACATGAACATTCGATTGCAAGCTGTTTTGGACAACTTTCTTTCTCTTCTTGCAAAACACTCGGCAGACTTCCGTGCAGCCTCTAGAACACGATGGGAGATGTTTTCTGTGCTGGCACAGTTTCTCCTTGCCAGACAGATTGGAAAAGCTTTTTGCTAAGATGTAGACGAGAAGAGAGGCTAAAGAATCAGGTATGGTGCTCTGCAGAGCTAAGCACAGCTCCCGGGCCTCTTTCGGCAGAAGGCGCACACCGCAGAGCACTGTGAGCGGCAGAATCGTCTTTGCGCGAAGAAGCAGCTTCTTCGTCTCCGGGAGCCGGAGAGAGCGGCAGCGTCGCAAAGGTGATGAAACAAGCTGTACAACACTGCGATTGTGTGCGCAGCTTGCCAACTGAGAGAAAACAGTACCTGACCACTCTCCTGCCTTTTGTAATCACATGAACATTCGATTGCAAGCTGTTTTGGACAACTTTCTTTCTCTTCTTGCAAAACACTCGGCAGACCTCCGTGCAGCCTCTAGAACACGATGGGAGATGTTTTTTGTGCTGGCACGGTTTCTCCTTGCCAGACAGAGTTGAAAAGGTTTTTGCTAAGATGTAGACGAGAAGAGAGGCTAAAGACGAAGGTACGGTGCTCTGCAGAGCTAAGCACCGCTCCCGGACCTCTTTCGGCAGAAGGCGCACACCGCAGAGCACTGTGAGCGGCAGAATCGTCTTTGCGCGAAGAAGCAGCTTCTTCGTCTCCGGGAGCCGGAGAGAGCGGCAGCTTCGCAAAGGTGATGAAACAAGCTGTACAACACTGCGATTGTGTGCGCAGCTTGCCAAGTGAGAGAAAACAGTACCTGACCACTCTCCTGCCTTTTCTATTCACATGAACATTCGATTGCAAGCTGTTTTGGACAACTTTCTTTCTCTTCTTGCAAAACACTCGGCAGACCTCCGTGCAGCCTCTAGAACACGATGGGAGATTTTTTTTGTGCTGGCACAGTTTCTCCTTGCCAGACAGAGTGGAAAAGCTTTTTGCTAAGATGTAGACGAGAAGAGAGGCTAAAGAAGCAGGTATGGTGCTCTGCAGAGCTAAGCACAGCTCCCGGGCCTCTTTCGGCAGAAGACACACACTGGAGAGCACAGTGAGCGGCAGAATCGTCTTTGCGCGAAGAAGCAGCTTCTTCGTCTCCGGGAGCCGGAGAGAGCGGCAACTTCGCAAAGGTGATGAAACAAGCTGTACAACACTGCGATTGTGTGCGCAGTTTGCCAAGTGAGAGAAAACAGTACCTGACCACTCTCCTGCCTTTTCTATTCACATGAACATTCGATTGCAAGCTGTTTTGGACAACTTTCTTTCTCTTCTTGCAAAACACTCGGCAGACCTTCGTGCAGCCTCTAGAACACGATGGGAGATGTTTTCTGTGCTGGCACAGTTTCTCCTTGCCAGACAGAGTGGAAAAGCTTTTTGCTAAGATGTAGACGAGAAGAGAGGCTAAAGACGAAGGTACGGTGCTCTGCAGAGCTAAGCACCGCTCCCGGACCTCTTTCGGCAGAAGCCGCACACCGCAGAGCACTGTGAGCAGCAGAATCGTCTTTGCGCGAAGAAGCAGCTTCTTCGTCTCCGGGAGCCGGAGAGAGCGGCAACTTCGCAAAGGTGATGAAACAAGCTGTACAACACTGCGATTGTGTGCGCAGCTTGCCAACTGAGAGAAAACAGTACCTGACCACTCTCCTGCCTTTTCTATTCACATGAACATTCGATTGCAAGCTGTTTTGGACAACTTTCTTTCTCTTCTTGCAAAACACTCGGCAGACCTCCGTGCAGCCTCTAGAACACGATGGGAGATGTTTTCTGTGCTGGCACAGCTTCTCCTTGCCAGACGGAGTGGAAAAGCTTTTTGCTAAGATGTAGACGAGAAGAGAGGCTAAAGACGAAGGTACGGTGCTCTGCAGAGCTAAGCACAGCTCCCGGACCTCTTTCGGCAGAAGGCGCACACCGCAGAGCAGAGTGAGCGGCAGAATCGTCTTTGCGCGAAGAAGCAGCTTCTTCGTCTCCGGGAGCCGGAGAGAGCGGCAACTTGGCAAAGGTGATGAAACAAGCTGTACAACACTGCGATTGTGTGCGCAGTTTGCCAACAGAGAGAAAACAGTACCTGACAACTCTCCTGCCTTTTTTTTTCACATGAACATTCGATTGCAAGCTGTTTTGGACAACTTTCTTTCTCTTCTTGCAAAACACTCGGCAGACTTCCGTGCAGCCTCTAGAACACGATGGGAGATGTTTTCTGTGCTGGCACAGTTTCTCCTTGCCAGACAGAGTGAAAAAGGTATTTGCTAAGATGTAGACGAGAAGAGAGGCTAAAGACGAAGGTACGGTGCTCTGCAGAGCTAAGCACCGCTCCCGGACCTCTTTCGGCAGAAGGCGCACACCGCAGAGCAGAGTGAGCGGCAGAATCGTCTTTGCGCGAAGAAGCAGCTTCTTCGTCTCCGGGAGCCGGAGAGTGCGGCAACTTGGCAAAGGTGATGAAACAAGCTGTACAACACTGCGATTGTGTGCGCAGTTTGCCAACTGAGAGAAAACAGTACCTGACCACTCTCCTGCCTTTTGTAATCACATGAACATTCGATTGCAAGCTGTTTTGGACAACTTTCTTTCTCTTCTTGCAAAACACTCGGCAGACCTCCGTGCAGCCTCTAGAACACGATGGGAGATGTTTTCTGTGCTGGCACAGTTTCTCCTTGCCAGACAGAGTGAAAAAGGTTTTTGCTAAGATGTAGACGAGAAGAGAGGCTAAAGACGAAGGTACGGTGCTCTGCAGAGCTAAGCACCGCTCCCGGACCTCTTTCGGCAGACGGCGCACACCGCAGAGCACTGTGAGCGGCAGAATCGTCTTTGCGCGAAGAAGCAGCTTCTTCGTCTCCGGGAGCCGGAGAGAGCGGCAACTTCGCAAAGGTGATGAAACAAGCTGTACAACACTGCGATTGTGTGCGCAGCTTGCCAACTGAGAGAAAACAGTACCTGACCACTCTCCTGCCTTTTCTATTCACATGAACATTCGATTGCAAGCTGTTTTGGACAACTTTCTTTCTCTTCTTGCAAAACACTTGGCAGACCTGCGTGCAGCCTCTAGAACACGATGGGGGATGTTTTTTGTGCTGGCACAGTTTCTCCTTGCCAGACAGAGTGGAAAAGCTTTTTGCTAAGATGTAGACGAGAAGAGAGGCTAAAGAAGCGGGTATGGTGCTCTGCAGAGCTAAGCACAGCTCCCGGGCCTCTTTCGGCAGAAGGCGCACACCGCAGAGCACTGTGAGCGGCAGAATCGTCTTTGCGCGAAGAAGCAGCTTCTTCGTCTCCGGGAGCCGGAGAGAGCGGCAACTTCGCAAAGGTGATGAAACAAGCTGTACAACACTGCGATTGTGTGCGCAGCTTGCCAACTGAGAGAAAACAGTACCTGACCACTCTGCTGCCTTTTCTATTCACATGAACATTCGATTGCAAGCTGTTTTGGACAACTTTCTTTCTCTTCTTGCAAAACACTCGGCAGGCCTCCGTGCAGCCTCTAGAACACGATGGGAGATGTTTTCTGTGCTGGCACAGTTTCTCCTTGCCAGACAGAGTGGAAAAGCTTTTTGCTAAGATGTAGACGAGAAGAGAGGCTAAAGACGAAGGTACGGTGCTCTGCAGAGCTAAGCACCGCTCCCGGACCTCTTTCGGCAGAAGGCGCACACCGCAGAGCACTGTGAACGGCAGAATCGTCTTTGCGCGAAGAAGCAGCTTCTTCGTCTCCGGAAGCCGGAGAGAGCGGCAACTTCGCAAAGGTGATGAAACAAGCTTGCAACACTGTGATTGTGTGCGCAGCTTGCCAACTGAGAGAAAACAGTCCGTGACCACTCTCCTGCCTTTTCTATTCACATGAACATTCGATTGGAAGCTTTTTTGGACAACGTTCTTTCTCTTCCTGCAAAACACTCGGCAGACCTCCGTGCAGCCTCTAGAACACGATGGGAGATGTTTTCTGTGCTGGCACAGTTTCTCCTTGCCAGACAGAGTGGAAAAGCTTTTTGCTAAGATGTAGACGAGAAGAGAGGCTAAAGACGAAGGTACGGTGCTCTGCAGAGCTAAGCACCGCGCCGGACGTCTTTCGGCAGAAGGCGCACACCGCAGAGCACTGTGAGCGGCAGAATCGTCTTTGCGCGAAGAAGCAGCTTCTTCGTCTCCGGGAGCCGGAGAGAGCGGCAACTTCGCAAAGGTGATGAAACAAGCTGTACAACACTGCGATTGTGTGCGCAGCTTGCCAAGTGAGAGAAAACAGTACCTGACCACTCTCCTGCCTTTTCTATTCACATGAACATTCGATTGCAAGCTGTTTTGGACAACTTTCTTTCTCTTCTTGCAAAACACTCGGCAGACCTCCGTGCAGCCTCTAGAACACGATGGGAGATGTTTTCTGTGTTGGCACAGTTTCTCCTTGCCAGACAGAGTGGAAAAGCTTTTTGCTAAGATGTAGACGAGAAGAGAGGCTAAAGACGAAGGTACGGTGCTCTGCAGAGCTAAGCACCGCTCCGGGACTTCTTTCGGCAGAAGGCGCACACCGCAGAGCAGAGTGAGCGGCAGAATCGTCTTTGCGCGAAGAAGCGGCTTCTTCATCTCCGGGAGCCGGAGAGAGCGGCAACTTCGCAAAGGTGATGAAACAAGCTGTACAACACTGCGATTGTGTGCGCAGTTTGCCAACTGAGAGAAAACAGTACCTGACCACTCTCCTGCCTTTTCTATTCACATGAACATTCGATTGCAAGCTGTTTTGGACAACTTTCTTTCTCTTCTTGCAAAACACTCGGCAGACCTCCGTGCAGCCTCTAGAACACGATGGGAGATGTTTTCTGTGCTGGCACAGTTTCTCCTTGCCAGACAGAGTGGAAAAGCTTTTTGCTAAGATGTAGACGAGAAGAGAGGCTAAAGAAGCAGGTATGGTGCTCTGCAGAGCTAAGCACAGCTCCCGGGCCTCTTTCGGCAGAAGGCGCACACCGCAGAGCACTGTGAGCGGCAGAATCGTCTTTGCGCGAAGATGCAGCTTCTTCGTCTTCGGGAGCCGGAGAGAGCGGCAACTTGGCAAAGGTGATGAAACAAGCTGTACAACACTGCGATTGTGTGCGCAGCTTGCCAACTGAGAGAAAACAGTACCTGACCACTCTCTTGCCTTTTCTATTCACATGAACATTCGATTGCAAGCTGTTTTGGACAACTTTCTTTCTCTTCTTGCAAAACACTCGGCAGACCTGCGTGCAGCCTCTAGAACACGATGGGAGATGTTTTTTGTGCTGGCACAGTTTCTCCTTGCCAGACAGAGTGGAAAAGCTTTTTGCTAAGATGTAGACAAGAATAGAGGCTAAAGAAGCAGGTATGGTTCTCTGCAGAGCTAAGCACAGCTCCCGGGCGTCTTTCGGCAGAAGGCGCACACCGCAGAGCACTGTGAGCGGCAGAATCGTCTTTGCGCGAAGAAGCAGCTTCTTCGTCTCCGGGAGCCGGAGAGAGCGGCAACTTCGCAAAGGTGATGAAACAAGCTGTACAACACTGCGATTGTGTGCGCAGCTTGCCAACTGAGAGAAAACAGTACCTGACCACTCTCCTGCCTTTTCTATTCACATGAACATTCGATTGCAAGCTGTTTTGGACAACTTTCTTTCTCTTCTTGCAAAACACTCGGCAGACCTCCGTGCAGCCTCTAGAACACGATGGGAGATGTTTTCTGTGCTGGCACAGTTTCTCCTTGCCAGACAGAGTGGAAAAGCTTTTTGCTAAGATGTAGACGAGAAGAGAGGCTAAAGACGAAGGTACGGTGCTCTGCAGAGCAAAGCACCACTCCCACACCTCTTTCGGCAGAAGGCGCACACTGCAGAGCACTGTGAGTGGCAGAATCGTCTTTGCGCGAAGAAGCAGCTTCTTCGTCTCCGGGAGCCGGAGAGAGCGGCAACTTCGCAAAGGTGATGAAACAAGCCGTACAACACTGCGATTGTGTGCGCAGCTTGCCAACTGAGAGAAAACAGTACCTGACCACTCTCCTGCCTTTTCTATTCACATGAACATTCGATTGCAAGCTGTTTTGGACAACTTTCTTTCTCTTCTTGCAAAACACTCGGCAGACCTCCGTGCAGCCTCTAGAAGACGATGGGAGATGTTTTCTGTGCTGGCACAGTTTCTCCTTGCCAGACAGAGTGGAAAAGCTTTTTGCTAAGATGTAGACGAGAAGAGAGGCTAAAGACGAAGGTACGGTGCTCTGCAGAGCAAAGCACCGCTCCCGGACCTCTTTCGGCAGAAGGCGAACACTGCAGAGCACTGTGAGCGGCAGAATCGTCTTTGCGCGAAGAAGCAGCATCTTCGTCTCCGGGAGCCGGAGAGAGCGGCAACTTCGCAAAGGTGATGAAACAAGCTGTACAACACTGCGATTGTGTGCGCAGCTTGCCAACTGAGAGAAAACAGTACCTGACCACTCTCCTGCCTTTTCTATTCACATGAACATTCGATTGCAAGCTGTTTTGGACAACTTTCTTTCTCTTCTTGCAAAACACTCGGCAGACCTCCGTGCAGCTTCTAGAAAACGATGGGAGATGTTTTCTGTGCTGGCAAAGTTTCTCCTTGCCAGACAGAATGGAAAAGCTTTTTGCTAAGATGTAGACGAGAAGAGAGGCTAAAGACGAAGGTACGGTGCTCTGCAGAGCTAAGCACCGCTCCCGGACCTCTTTCTGCAGAAGGCGCACACCGCAGAGCACTGTGAGCGGCAGAATCGTCTTTGCGCGAAGAAGCAGCTTCTTCGTCTCCGGGAGCCGGAGAGAGCGGCAGCTTCGCAAAGGTGATGAAACAAGCTGTACAACACTGCGATTGTGTGCGCAGCTTGCCAAGTGAGAGAAAACAGTACCTGACCACTCTCCTGCCTTTTCTATTCACATGAACATTCGATTGCAAGCTGTTTTGGACAACATTCTTTCTCTTCTTGCAAAACACTCGGCAGACCTCCGTGCAGCCTCTAGAAGACGATGGGAGATGTTTTTTATGCTGGCACAGTTTCTCCTTGCCAGACAGAGTGGAAAAGCTTTTTGCTAAGATGTAGATGAGAAGAGAGGCTAAAGAAGCAGGTATGGTGCTCTGCAGAGCTAAGCACAGCTCCCGGGCCTCTTTCGGCAGAAGACACACACTGCAGAGCAGAGTGAGCGGCAGAATCGTCTTTGGGCGAAGAAGCCGCTTCTTCGTCTCCGGGAGCCGGAGAGAGCGGCAACTTGGCAAAGGTGATGAAACAAGCTGTACAACACTGCGATTGTGTGCGCAGCTTGCCAACTGAGAGAAAACAGTACCTGACCACTCTGCTGCCTTTTCTATTCACATGAACATTCGATTGCAAGCTGTTTTGGACAACTTTCTTTCTCTTCTTGCAAAACACTCGGCAGACCTCCGTGCAGCCTCTAGAACACGATGGGAGATGTTTTCTGTGCTGGCACAGTTTCTCCTTGCCAGACAGAGTGGAAAAGCTTTTTGCTAAGATGTAGACGAGAAGAGAGGCTAAAGACGAAGGTACGGTGCTCTGCAGAGCAAAGCACCGCTCCCGGACCTCTTTCGGCAGAAGGCGCACACCGCAGAGCACAGTGAGCGGCAGAATCGTCTTTGCGCGAAGAAGCAGCTTCTTCGTCTCCGGGAGCCGGAGAGAGCGGCAACTTGGCAAAGGTGATGAAACAAGCTGTACAACACTGCGATTGTGTGCGCAGCTTGCCAACTGAGAGAAAACAGTACCTGACCACTCTCCTGCCTTTTGTAATCTCATGAACATTCGATTGCAAGCTGTTTTGGACAACTTTCTTTCTCTTCTTGCAAAACACTCGGGAGGCCTCTGTGCAGCCTCTAGAACACGATGGGAGATGTTTTCTGTGCTGGCACAGTTTCTCCATGCCAGACAGAGTGGAAAAGCTTTTTGCTAAGATGTAGACGAGAAGAGAGGCTAAAGACGAAGGTACGGTGCTCTGCAGAGCTAAGCACCGCTCCCGGACCTCTTTCGGCAGAAGGCGCACACCGCAGAGCACTGTGAGCGGCAGAATCGTCTTTGCGCGAAGAAGCAGCTTCTTCGTCTCCGGGAGCCGGAGAGAGCGGCAACTTCGCAAAGGTGATGAAACAAGCTGTACAACACTGCGATTGTGTGCGCAGTTTGCCAACTGAGAGAAAACAGTACCTGACCACTCTGCTGCCTTTTCTATTCACATGAACATTCGATTGCAAGCTGTTTTGGACAACTTTCTTTCTCTTCTTGCAAAACACTCGGCAGACCTCCGTGCAGCCTCTAGAACACGATGGGAGATGTTTTTTGTGCTGGCACAGTTTCTCCTTGCCAGACAGAGTGGAAAAGCTTTTTGCTAAGATGTAGACGAGAAGAGAGGCTAAAGACGAAGGTACGGTGCTCTGCAGAGCTAAGCACCGCTCCCGGGCCTCTTTCCGCAGAAGGCGCACACTGCAGAGCACTATGAGCGGCAGAATCGTCTTTGCGCGAAGAAGCAGCTTCTTCGTCTCCGGGAGCCGGAGAGAGCGGCAACTTCGCAAAGGTGATGAAACAAGCTGTACAACACTGCGATTGTGTGCGCAGCTTGCCAAGTGAGAGAAAACAGTACCTGACCACTCTCCTGCCTTTTGTAATCACATGAACATTCGATTGCAAGCTGTTTTGGACAACTTTCTTTCTCTTCTTGCAAAACACTCGGGAGGCCTCTGTGCAGCCTCTAGAACACGATGGGAGATGTTTTCTGTGCTGGCACAGTTTCTCCATGCCAGACAGAGTGGAAAAGCTTTTTGCTAAGATGTAGACGAGAAGAGAGGCTAAAGACGAAGGTACGGTGCTCTGCAGAGCTAAGCACAGCTCCCGGACGTGTTTCGGCAGAAGGCGCACACCGCAGAGCACTGTGAGCGGCAGAATCGTCTTTGCGCGAAGAAGCAGCTTCTTCGTCTCCGGGAGCCGGAGAGAGTGGCAACTTCGCAAAGGTGATGAAACAAGTTGTACAACACTGCGATTGTGTGCGCAGCTTGCCAACTGAGAGAAAACAGTACCTGACCACTCTCCTGCCTTTTGTAATCACATGAACATTCGATTGCAAGCTGTTTTGGACAACTTTCTTTCTCTTCTTGCAAAACACTCGGCACACCTGCGTGCAGCCTCTAGAACACGATGGGAGATGTTTTTTGTGCTGGCACAGTTTCTCCTTGCCAGACAGAGTGGAAAAGCTTTTTGCTAAGATGTAGACGAGAAGAGAGGCTAAAGACGAAGGTACGGTGCTCTGCAGAGCTAAGCACCGCTCCCGGGCCTCTTTCGGCAGAAGGCGCACACTGCAGAGCACTATGAGCGGCAGAATCGTCTTTGCGCGAAGAAGCAGCTTCTTCGTCTCCGGGAGCCGGAGAGAGCGGCAACTTCGCAAAGGTGATGAAACAAGCTGTACAACACTGCGATTGTGTGCGCAGCTTGCCAACTGAGAGAAAACAGTACCTGACCACTCTCCTGCCTTTTGTAATCACATGAACATTCGATTGCAAGCTGTTTTGGACAACTTTCTTTCTCTTCTTGCAAAACACTCGGCAGACCTCCGTGCAGCCTCTAGAACACGATGGGAGATGTTTTCTGTGCTGGCACAGTTTCTCCTTGCCAGACAGAGTGGAAAAGCTTTTTGCTAAGATGTAGACGAGAAGAGAGGCTAAAGACGAAGGTACGGTGCTCTGCAGAGCTAAGCACCGCTCCCGGACCTCTTTCGGCAGAAGGCGCACACCGCAGAGCACTGTGAGCGGCAGAATCGTCTTTGGGCGAAAAAGCAGCTTCTTCCTCTCCGGGAGCCGGAGAGAGCGGCAACTTGGCAAAAGTGATGAAACAAGCTGTACAACACTGCAATTGTGTGCGCAGTTTGTTAACTGAGAGAAAACAGTACCTGACCACTCTCCTGCCTTTTCTATTCACATGAACATTCGATTGCAAGCTGTTTTGGACAACTTTCTTTCTCTTCTTGCAAAACACTCGGCAGACCTCCGTGCAGCCTCTAGAACACGATGGGAGATGTTTTCTGTGCTGTCACAGTTTCTCCTTGCCAGACAGATTGGAAAAGCTTTTTGTAAAGATGTAGACGAGAAGAGAGGCTAAAGACGAAGGTACGGTGCTCTGCAGAGCTAAGCACAGCTCCCGGGCCTCTTTCGGCAGAAGGCGCACACCGCAGAGCACTGTGAGCGGCAGAATCATCTTTGCGCGAAGAAGCCGCTTCTTCGTCTCCGGGAGCCGGAGAGAGCGGCAGCTTCGCAAAGGTGATGAAACAAGCTGTAGAACTCTGCGAATGTGTGCGCAGCTTGCCAACTGAGAGAAAACAGTACCTGACCACTCTCCTGCCTTTTCCAATCACATGAACATTCGATTGCAAGCTGTTTTGGACAACTTTCTTTCTCTTCTTGCAAAACACTCGGCACACCTGCGTGCAGCCTCTAGAACACGATGGGAGATGTTTTCTGTGCTGGCACAGTTTCTCCTTGCCAGACAGAGTGGAAAAGCTTTTTGCTAAGATGTAGACGAGAAGAGAGGCTAAAGAAGCAGGTATGGTGCTCTGCAGAGCTAAGCACAGCTCCCGGGCCTCTTTCGGCAGAAGGCGCACACCGCAGAGCACTGTGAGCGGCAGAATCGTCTTTGCGCGAAGAAGCAGCTTCTTCGTCTCCGGGAGCCGGAGAGAGCGGCAACTTCGCAAAGGTGATGAAACAAGCTGTACAACACTGCGATTGTGTGCGCAGTTTGCCAACTGAGAGAAAACAGTACCTGACCACTCTCCTGCCTTTTCTATTCACATGAACATTCGATTGCAAGCTGTTTTGGACAACTTTCTTGCTCTTCTTGCAAAACACTCGGCAGACCTGCGTGCAGCCTCTAGAACACGATGGGAGATGTTTTCTGTGCTGGCACAGTTTCTCCTTGCCAGACAGAGTGGAAAAGCTTTTTGCTAAGATGTAGACGAGAAGAGAGGCTAAAGACGGAGGTACGGTGCTCTGCAGAGCTAAGCACCGCTCCCGGACCTCTTTCGGCAGAAGGCGCACACCGCAGAGCACTGTGAGCGGCAGAATCGTCTTTGCGCGAAGAAGCAGCTTCATCCTCTCCGGGAGCCGGAGAGAGCGGCAACTTCGCAAAGGTGATGAAACAAGCTGTACAACACTGCGATTGTGTGCGCAGCTTGCCAACTGAGAGAAAACAGTACCTGACCACTCTCCTGCCTTTTGTAATCACATGAACATTCGATTGCAAGCTGTTTTGGACAACTTTCTTTCTCTTCTTGCAAAACACTCGGCAGACCTCCGTGCAGCCTCTAGAACACGATGCGAGATGTTTTCTGTGCTGGCACAGTTTCTCCTTGCCAGACAGAGTGGAAAAGCTTTTTGCTAAGATGTAGACGAGAAGAGAGGCTAAAGACGAAGGTACGGTGCTCTGCAGAGCTAAGCACCGCTCCCGGGCCTCTTTCGGCAGAAGGCGCACACCGCAGAGCACTGTGAGCGGCAGAATCGTCTTTGCGCGAAGAAGCAGCTTCTTCGTCTCCGGGAGCCGGAGAGAGCGGCAACTTCGCAAAGGTGATGAAACAAGCTGTACAACACTGCGATTGTGTGCGCAGTTTGCCAAGTGAGAGAAAACAGTACCTGACCACTCTCCTGCCTTTTCTATTCACATGAACATTCGATTGGAAGCTGTTTTGGACAACTTTCTTTCTCTTCTTGCAAAACACTCGGCAGACCTGCGTGCAGCCTCTAGAACACGATGGGAGATGTTTTTTGTGCTGGCACAGTTTCTCCTTGCCAGACAGAGTGGAAAAGCTTTTTGCTAAGATGTAGACGAGAAGAGAGGCTAAAGAAGCAGGTATGGTGCTCTGCAGAGCTAAGAACAGCTCCCGAGCCTCTTTCGGCAGAAGGCGCACACCGCAGAGCACTGTGAGCGGCAGAATCGTCTTTGCGCGAAGAAGCAGCTTCTTCGTCTCCGGGAGCCGGAGAGAGCGGCAACTTCGCAAAGGTGATGAAACAAGCTGTACAACACTGCGATTGTGTGCGCAGCTTGCCAACTGAGAGAAAACAGTACCTGACCACTCTCCTGCCTTTTCTATTCACATGAACATTCGATTGCAAGCTGTTTTGGACAACTTTCTTTCTCTTCTTGCAAAACACTCGGCAGACCTCCGTGCAGCCTCTAGAACACGATGGGAGATGTTTTTTGTGCTGGCACAGTTTCTCCTTGCCAGACAGAGTGGAAAAGCTTTTTGCTAAGATGTAGACGAGAAGAGAGGCTAAAGAAGCAGGTATGGTGCTCTGCAGAGCTAAGCACCACTCCCGGACCTCTTTCGGCAGAAGACACACACTGCAGAGCACAGTGAGCGGCAGAATCGTCTTTGGCCAAAAACCAGCTTCTTCGTCTCCGGGAGCCGGAGAGAGCGGCAACTTCGCAAAGGTGATGAAACAAGCCGTACAACACTGCGATTGTGTGCGCAGCTTGCCAACTGAGAGAAAACAGTACCTGACCACTCTCCTGCCTTTTCTATTCACATGAACATTCGATTGCAAGCTGTTTTGGACAACTTTCTTTCTCTTCTTGCAAAACACTCGGCAGACCTCCGTGCAGCCTCGAGAACACGATGGGAGATGTTTTCTGTGCTGGCACAGTTTCTCCTTGCCAGACAGAGTGGAAAAGCTTTTTGCTAAGATGTAGACGAGAAGAGAGGCTAAAGACGAAGGTACGGTGCTCTGCAGAGCTAAGCACAGCTCCCGGGCCTAATTCGGCAGAAGACGCACACTGCAGAGCACTATGAGCGGCAGAATCGTCTTTGCGCGAAGAAGCAGCTTCTTCGTCTCCGGGAGCCGGAGAGAGCGGCAACTTCGCAAAGGTGATGAAACAAGCTGTACAACACTGCGATTGTGTGCGCAGCTTGCCAACTGAGAGAAAACAGTACCTGACCACTCTCCTGCCTTTTCTATTCACATGAACATTCGATTGCAAGCTGTTTTGGACAACTTTCATTCTCTTCTTGCAAAACACTCGGCAGACCTCCGTGCAGCCTCTAGAACACGATGGGAGATGTTTTCTGTGCTGGCACAGTTTCTCCTTGCCAGACAGAGTGGAAAAGCTTTTTGCTAAGATATAGACGAGAAGAGAGGCTAAAGACGAAGGTACGGTGCTCTGCAGAGCTAAGCACAGCTCCCGGGCGTCTTTCGGCAGAAGGCGCACACCGCAGAGCACTGTGAGCGGCAGAATCGTCTTTGCGCGAAGAAGCCGCTTCTTCGTCTCCGGGAGCCGGAGAGAGCGGCAACTTCGCAAAGGTGATGAAACAAGCTGTACAACACTGCGATTGTGTGCGCAGTTTGCCAACTGAGAGAAAACAGTACCTGACCACTCTCCTGCCTTTTCTATTCACATGAACATTCGATTGGAAGCTGTTTTGGACAACTTTCTTTCTCTTCTTGCAAAACACTCGGCAGTCCTGCGTGCAGCCTCTAGAACACGATGGGAGATGTTTTTTGTGCTGGCACAGTTTCTCCTTGCCAGACAGAGTGGAAAAGCTTTTTGCTAAGATGTAGACGAGAAGAGAGGCTAAAGACGAAGGTACGGTGCTCTGCAGAGCTAAGCACCGCTCCCGGACCACTTTCGGCAGAAGGCGCACACCGCAGAGCACTGTGAGCGGCAGAATCGTCTTTGCGCGAAGAAGCAGCTTCTTCGTCTCCGGGAGCCGGAGAGAGCGGCAGCTTCGCAAAGGTGATGAAACAAGCTGTACAACACTGCGATTGTGTGCGCAGCTTGCCAACTGAGAGAAAACCGTACCTGACCACTCTCCTGCCTTTTGTAATTACATGAACATTCGATTGCAAGCTGTTTTGGACAACTTTCTTTCTCTTCTTGCAAAACACTCGGCAGACCTGCGTGCAGCCTCTAGAACACGATGGGAGATGTTTTTTGTGCTGGCACAGTTTCTCCTTGCCAGACAGAGTGGAAAAGCTTTTTGCTAAGATGTAGACGAGAAGAGAGGCTAAAGACGAAGGTACGGTGCTCTGCAGAGCTAAGCACCGCTCCCGGACCTCTTTCGGCAGAAGGCGCACACCGCAGAGCACTGTGAGCGGCAGAATCGTCTTTGCGCGAAGAAGCAGCTTCTTCGTCTCCGGGAGCCGGAGAGAGCGGCAACTTCGCAAAGGTGATGAAACAAGCTGTACAACACTGCAATTGTGTGCGCAATTTGCCAACTGAGAGAAAACAGTACCTGACCACTCTCCTGCCTTTTCTATTCACATGAACATTCGATTGCAAGCTGTTTTGGACAACTTTCTTTCTCTTCTTGCAAAACACTCGGCAGACCTCCGTGCAGCCTCTAGAACACGATGGGAGATGTTTTCTGTGCTGGCACAGTTTCTCCTTGCCAGACAGAGTGGAAAAGCTTTTTGCTAAGATGTAGACGAGAAGAGAGGCTAAAGACGAAGGTACGGTGCTCTGCAGAGCTAAGCACCGCTCCCGGACCTCTTTCTGCAGAAGGCGCACACCGCAGAGCACTGTGAGCGGCAGAATCGTCTTTGCGCGAAGAAGCAGCTTCTTCGTCTCCGGGAGCCGGAGAGAGCGGCAGCTTCGCAAAGGTGATGAAACAAGCTGTACAACACTGCGATTGTGTGCGCAGCTTGCCAAGTGAGAGAAAACAGTACCTGACCACTCTCCTGCCTTTTCTATTCACATGAACATTCGATTGCAAGCTGTTTTGGACAACATTCTTTCTCTTCTTGCAAAACACTCGGCAGACCTCCGTGCAGCCTCTAGAAGACGATGGGAGATGTTTTTTATGCTGGCACAGTTTCTCCTTGCCAGACAGAGTGGAAAAGCTTTTTGCTAAGATGTAGATGAGAAGAGAGGCTAAAGAAGCAGGTATGGTGCTCTGCAGAGCTAAGCAAAGCTCCCGGGCCTCTTTCGGCAGAAGACACACACTGCAGAGCAGAGTGAGCGGCAGAATCGTCTTTGGGCGAAGAAGCCGCTTCTTCGTCTCCGGGAGCCGGAGAGAGCGGCAACTTGGCAAAGGTGATGAAACAAGCTGTACAACACTGCGATTGTGTGCGCAGCTTGCCAACTGAGAGAAAACAGTACCTGACCACTCTGCTGCCTTTTCTATTCACATGAACATTCGATTGCAAGCTGTTTTGGACAACTTTCTTTCTCTTCTTGCAAAACACTCGGCAGACCTCCGTGCAGCCTCTAGAACACGATGGGAGATGTTTTCTGTGCTGGCACAGTTTCTCCTTGCCAGACAGAGTGGAAAAGCTTTTTGCTAAGATGTAGACGAGAAGAGAGGCTAAAGACGAAGGTACGGTGCTCTGCAGAGCAAAGCACCGCTCCCGGACCTCTTTCGGCAGAAGGCGCACACCGCAGAGCACAGTGAGCGGCAGAATCGTCTTTGCGCGAAGAAGCAGCTTCTTCGTCTCCGGGAGCCGGAGAGAGCGGCAACTTGGCAAAGGTGATGAAACAAGCTGTACAACACTGCGATTGTGTGCGCAGCTTGCCAACTGAGAGAAAACAGTACCTGACCACTCTCCTGCCTTTTGTAATCTCATGAACATTCGATTGCAAGCTGTTTTGGACAACTTTCTTTCTCTTCTTGCAAAACACTCGGGAGGCCTCTGTGCAGCCTCTAGAACACGATGGGAGATGTTTTCTGTGCTGGCACAGTTTCTCCATGCCAGACAGAGTGGAAAAGCTTTTTGCTAAGATGTAGACGAGAAGAGAGGCTAAAGACGAAGGTACGGTGCTCTGCAGAGCTAAGCACCGCTCCCGGACCTCTTTCGGCAGAAGGCGCACACCGCAGAGCACTGTGAGCGGCAGAATCGTCTTTGCGCGAAGAAGCAGCTTCTTCGTCTCCGGGAGCCGGAGAGAGCGGCAACTTCGCAAAGGTGATGAAACAAGCTGTACAACACTGCGATTGTGTGCGCAGTTTGCCAACTGAGAGAAAACAGTACCTGACCACTCTGCTGCCTTTTCTATTCACATGAACATTCGATTGCAAGCTGTTTTGGACAACTTTCTTTCTCTTCTTGCAAAACACTCGGCAGACCTCCGTGCAGCCTCTAGAACACGATGGGAGATGTTTTTTGTGCTGGCACAGTTTCTCCTTGCCAGACAGAGTGGAAAAGCTTTTTGCTAAGATGTAGACGAGAAGAGAGGCTAAAGACGAAGGTACGGTGCTCTGCAGAGCTAAGCACCGCTCCCGGGCCTCTTTCCGCAGAAGGCGCACACTGCAGAGCACTATGAGCGGCAGAATCGTCTTTGCGCGAAGAAGCAGCTTCTTCGTCTCCGGGAGCCGGAGAGAGCGGCAACTTCGCAAAGGTGATGAAACAAGCTGTACAACACTGCGATTGTGTGCGCAGCTTGCCAAGTGAGAGAAAACAGTACCTGACCACTCTCCTGCCTTTTGTAATCACATGAACATTCGATTGCAAGCTGTTTTGGACAACTTTCTTTCTCTTCTTGCAAAACACTCGGGAGGCCTCTGTGCAGCCTCTAGAACACGATGGGAGATGTTTTCTGTGCTGGCACAGTTTCTCCATGCCAGACAGAGTGGAAAAGCTTTTTGCTAAGATGTAGACGAGAAGAGAGGCTAAAGACGAAGGTACGGTGCTCTGCAGAGCTAAGCACAGCTCCCGGACGTGTTTCGGCAGAAGGCGCACACCGCAGAGCACTGTGAGCGGCAGAATCGTCTTTGCGCGAAGAAGCAGCTTCTTCGTCTCCGGGAGCCGGAGAGAGTGGCAACTTCGCAAAGGTGATGAAACAAGTTGTACAACACTGCGATTGTGTGCGCAGCTTGCCAACTGAGAGAAAACAGTACCTGACCACTCTCCTGCCTTTTGTAATCACATGAACATTCGATTGCAAGCTGTTTTGGACAACTTTCTTTCTCTTCTTGCAAAACACTCGGCACACCTGCGTGCAGCCTCTAGAACACGATGGGAGATGTTTTTTGTGCTGGCACAGTTTCTCCTTGCCAGACAGAGTGGAAAAGCTTTTTGCTAAGATGTAGACGAGAAGAGAGGCTAAAGACGAAGGTACGGTGCTCTGCAGAGCTAAGCACCGCTCCCGGGCCTCTTTCGGCAGAAGGCGCACACTGCAGAGCACTATGAGCGGCAGAATCGTCTTTGCGCGAAGAAGCAGCTTCTTCGTCTCCGGGAGCCGGAGAGAGCGGCAACTTCGCAAAGGTGATGAAACAAGCTGTACAACACTGCGATTGTGTGCGCAGCTTGCCAACTGAGAGAAAACAGTACCTGACCACTCTCCTGCCTTTTGTAATCACATGAACATTCGATTGCAAGCTGTTTTGGACAACTTTCTTTCTCTTCTTGCAAAACACTCGGCAGACCTCCGTGCAGCCTCTAGAACACGATGGGAGATGTTTTCTGTGCTGGCACAGTTTCTCCTTGCCAGACAGAGTGGAAAAGCTTTTTGCTAAGATGTAGACGAGAAGAGAGGCTAAAGACGAAGGTACGGTGCTCTGCAGAGCTAAGCACCGCTCCCGGACCTCTTTCGGCAGAAGGCGCACACCGCAGAGCACTGTGAGCGGCAGAATCGTCTTTGGGCGAAAAAGCAGCTTCTTCCTCTCCGGGAGCCGGAGAGAGCGGCAACTTGGCAAAAGTGATGAAACAAGCTGTACAACACTGCAATTGTGTGCGCAGTTTGTTAACTGAGAGAAAACAGTACCTGACCACTCTCCTGCCTTTTCTATTCACATGAACATTCGATTGCAAGCTGTTTTGGACAACTTTCTTTCTCTTCTTGCAAAACACTCGGCAGACCTCCGTGCAGCCTCTAGAACACGATGGGAGATGTTTTCTGTGCTGTCACAGTTTCTCCTTGCCAGACAGATTGGAAAAGCTTTTTGTAAAGATGTAGACGAGAAGAGAGGCTAAAGACGAAGGTACGGTGCTCTGCAGAGCTAAGCACAGCTCCCGGGCCTCTTTCGGCAGAAGGCGCACACCGCAGAGCACTGTGAGCGGCAGAATCATCTTTGCGCGAAGAAGCCGCTTCTTCGTCTCCGGGAGCCGGAGAGAGCGGCAGCTTCGCAAAGGTGATGAAACAAGCTGTAGAACTCTGCGAATGTGTGCGCAGCTTGCCAACTGAGAGAAAACAGTACCTGACCACTCTCCTGCCTTTTCCAATCACATGAACATTCGATTGCAAGCTGTTTTGGACAACTTTCTTGCTCTTCTTGCAAAACACTCGGCAGACCTGCGTGCAGCCTCTAGAACACGATGGGAGATGTTTTCTGTGCTGGCACAGTTTCTCCTTGCCAGACAGAGTGGAAAAGCTTTTTGCTAAGATGTAGACGAGAAGAGAGGCTAAAGACGGAGGTACGGTGCTCTGCAGAGCTAAGCACCGCTCCCGGACCTCTTTCGGCAGAAGGCGCACACCGCAGAGCACTGTGAGCGGCAGAATCGTCTTTGCGCGAAGAAGCAGCTTCATCCTCTCCGGGAGCCGGAGAGAGCGGCAACTTCGCAAAGGTGATGAAACAAGCTGTACAACACTGCGATTGTGTGCGCAGCTTGCCAACTGAGAGAAAACAGTACCTGACCACTCTCCTGCCTTTTGTAATCACATGAACATTCGATTGCAAGCTGTTTTGGACAACTTTCTTTCTCTTCTTGCAAAACACTCGGCAGACCTCCGTGCAGCCTCTAGAACACGATGCGAGATGTTTTCTGTGCTGGCACAGTTTCTCCTTGCCAGACAGAGTGGAAAAGCTTTTTGCTAAGATGTAGACGAGAAGAGAGGCTAAAGACGAAGGTACGGTGCTCTGCAGAGCTAAGCACCGCTCCCGGGCCTCTTTCGGCAGAAGGCGCACACCGCAGAGCACTGTGAGCGGCAGAATCGTCTTTGCGCGAAGAAGCAGCTTCTTCGTCTCCGGGAGCCGGAGAGAGCGGCAACTTCGCAAAGGTGATGAAACAAGCTGTACAACACTGCGATTGTGTGCGCAGTTTGCCAAGTGAGAGAAAACAGTACCTGACCACTCTCCTGCCTTTTCTATTCACATGAACATTCGATTGGAAGCTGTTTTGGACAACTTTCTTTCTCTTCTTGCAAAACACTCGGCAGACCTGCGTGCAGCCTCTAGAACACGATGGGAGATGTTTTTTGTGCTGGCACAGTTTCTCCTTGCCAGACAGAGTGGAAAAGCTTTTTGCTAAGATGTAGACGAGAAGAGAGGCTAAAGAAGCAGGTATGGTGCTCTGCAGAGCTAAGAACAGCTCCCGAGCCTCTTTCGGCAGAAGGCGCACACCGCAGAGCACTGTGAGCGGCAGAATCGTCTTTGCGCGAAGAAGCAGCTTCTTCGTCTCCGGGAGCCGGAGAGAGCGGCAACTTCGCAAAGGTGATGAAACAAGCTGTACAACACTGCGATTGTGTGCGCAGCTTGCCAACTGAGAGAAAACAGTACCTGACCACTCTCCTGCCTTTTCTATTCACATGAACATTCGATTGCAAGCTGTTTTGGACAACTTTCTTTCTCTTCTTGCAAAACACTCGGCAGACCTCCGTGCAGCCTCTAGAACACGATGGGAGATGTTTTTTGTGCTGGCACAGTTTCTCCTTGCCAGACAGAGTGGAAAAGCTTTTTGCTAAGATGTAGACGAGAAGAGAGGCTAAAGAAGCAGGTATGGTGCTCTGCAGAGCTAAGCACCACTCCCGGACCTCTTTCGGCAGAAGACACACACTGCAGAGCACAGTGAGCGGCAGAATCGTCTTTGGCCAAAAACCAGCTTCTTCGTCTCCGGGAGCCGGAGAGAGCGGCAACTTCGCAAAGGTGATGAAACAAGCCGTACAACACTGCGATTGTGTGCGCAGCTTGCCAACTGAGAGAAAACAGTACCTGACCACTCTCCTGCCTTTTCTATTCACATGAACATTCGATTGCAAGCTGTTTTGGACAACTTTCTTTCTCTTCTTGCAAAACACTCGGCAGACCTCCGTGCAGCCTCGAGAACACGATGGGAGATGTTTTCTGTGCTGGCACAGTTTCTCCTTGCCAGACAGAGTGGAAAAGCTTTTTGCTAAGATGTAGACGAGAAGAGAGGCTAAAGACGAAGGTACGGTGCTCTGCAGAGCTAAGCACAGCTCCCGGGCCTAATTCGGCAGAAGACGCACACTGCAGAGCACTATGAGCGGCAGAATCGTCTTTGCGCGAAGAAGCAGCTTCTTCGTCTCCGGGAGCCGGAGAGAGCGGCAACTTCGCAAAGGTGATGAAACAAGCTGTACAACACTGCGATTGTGTGCGCAGCTTGCCAACTGAGAGAAAACAGTACCTGACCACTCTCCTGCCTTTTCTATTCACATGAACATTCGATTGCAAGCTGTTTTGGACAACTTTCATTCTCTTCTTGCAAAACACTCGGCAGACCTCCGTGCAGCCTCTAGAACACGATGGGAGATGTTTTCTGTGCTGGCACAGTTTCTCCTTGCCAGACAGAGTGGAAAAGCTTTTTGCTAAGATATAGACGAGAAGAGAGGCTAAAGACGAAGGTACGGTGCTCTGCAGAGCTAAGCACAGCTCCCGGGCGTCTTTCGGCAGAAGGCGCACACCGCAGAGCACTGTGAGCGGCAGAATCGTCTTTGCGCGAAGAAGCCGCTTCTTCGTCTCCGGGAGCCGGAGAGAGCGGCAACTTCGCAAAGGTGATGAAACAAGCTGTACAACACTGCGATTGTGTGCGCAGTTTGCCAACTGAGAGAAAACAGTACCTGACCACTCTCCTGCCTTTTCTATTCACATGAACATTCGATTGGAAGCTGTTTTGGACAACTTTCTTTCTCTTCTTGCAAAACACTCGGCAGTCCTGCGTGCAGCCTCTAGAACACGATGGGAGATGTTTTTTGTGCTGGCACAGTTTCTCCTTGCCAGACAGAGTGGAAAAGCTTTTTGCTAAGATGTAGACGAGAAGAGAGGCTAAAGACGAAGGTACGGTGCTCTGCAGAGCTAAGCACCGCTCCCGGACCACTTTCGGCAGAAGGCGCACACCGCAGAGCACTGTGAGCGGCAGAATCGTCTTTGCGCGAAGAAGCAGCTTCTTCGTCTCCGGGAGCCGGAGAGAGCGGCAGCTTCGCAAAGGTGATGAAACAAGCTGTACAACACTGCGATTGTGTGCGCAGCTTGCCAACTGAGAGAAAACCGTACCTGACCACTCTCCTGCCTTTTGTAATTACATGAACATTCGATTGCAAGCTGTTTTGGACAACTTTCTTTCTCTTCTTGCAAAACACTCGGCAGACCTGCGTGCAGCCTCTAGAACACGATGGGAGATGTTTTTTGTGCTGGCACAGTTTCTCCTTGCCAGACAGAGTGGAAAAGCTTTTTGCTAAGATGTAGACGAGAAGAGAGGCTAAAGACGAAGGTACGGTGCTCTGCAGAGCTAAGCACCGCTCCCGGACCTCTTTCGGCAGAAGGCGCACACCGCAGAGCACTGTGAGCGGCAGAATCGTCTTTGCGCGAAGAAGCAGCTTCTTCGTCTCCGGGAGCCGGAGAGAGCGGCAACTTCGCAAAGGTGATGAAACAAGCTGTACAACACTGCAATTGTGTGCGCAATTTGCCAACTGAGAGAAAACAGTACCTGACCACTCTCCTGCCTTTTCTATTCACATGAACATTCGATTGCAAGCTGTTTTGGACAACTTTCTTTCTCTTCTTGCAAAACACTCGGCAGACCTCCGTGCAGCCTCTAGAACACGATGGGAGATGTTTTCTGTGCTGGCACAGTTTCTCCTTGCCAGACAGAGTGGAAAAGCTTTTTGCTAAGATGTAGACGAGAAGAGAGGCTAAAGACGAAGGTACGGTGCTCTGCAGAGCTAAGCACCGCTCCCGGGCCTCTTTCGGCAGAAGGCGCACACCGCAGAGCACTGTGAGCGGCAGAATCGTCTTTGCGCGAAGAATCAGCTTCTTCGTCTCCGGGAGCCGGAGAGAGCGGCAACTTGGCAAAGGTGATGAAACAAGCTGTACAACACTGCGATTGTGTGCGCAGTTTGCCAAGTGAGAGAAAACAGTACCTGACCACTCTCCTGCCTTTTCTATTCACATGAACATTCGATTGGAAGCTGTTTTGGACAACTTTCTTTCTCTTCTTGCAAAACACTCGGCAGACCTGCGTGCAGCCTCTAGAACACGATGGGAGATGTTTTTTGTGCTGGCACAGTTTCTCCTTGCCAGACAGAGTGGAAAAGCTTTTTGCTAAGATGTAGACGAGAAGAGAGGCTAAAGAAGCAGGTATGGTGCTCTGCAGAGCTAAGAACAGCTCCCGAGCCTCTTTCGGCAGAAGGCGCACACCGCAGAGCACTGTGAGCGGCAGAATCGTCTTTGCGCGAAGAAGCAGCTTCTTCGTCTCCGGGAGCCGGAGAGAGCGGCAACTTCGCAAAGGTGATGAAACAAGCTGTACAACACTGCGATTGTGTGCGCAGCTTGCCAACTGAGAGAAAACAGTACCTGACCACTCTCCTGCCTTTTCTATTCACATGAACATTCGATTGCAAGCTGTTTTGGACAACGTTCTTTCTCTTCTTGCAAAACACTCGGCAGACCTCCGTGCAGCCTCTAGAACACGATGGGAGATGTTTTTTGTGCTGGCACAGTTTCTCCTTGCCAGACAGAGTGGAAAAGCTTTTTGCTAAGATGTAGATGAGAAGAGAGGCTAAAGAAGCAGGTATGGTGCTCTGCAGAGCTAAGCACCACTCCCGGACCTCTTTCGGCAGAAGACACACACTGCAGAGCACTGTGAGCGGCAGAATCGTCTTTGCACGAAGAAGCAGCTTCTCGGAGAGAGCGGCAGCTTCGCAAAGGAGATGAAACAAGCTGTACAACACTGCGATTGTGTGCGCAGCTTGCCAAGTGAGAGAAAACAGTACCTGACCACTCTCCTGCCTTTTCTATTCACATGAACATTCGATTGCAAGCTGTTTTGGACAACTTTCTTTCTCTTCTTGCAAAACACTCTGCAGACCTCCGTGCAGCCTCTAGAACACGATGGGAGATGTTTTCTGTGCTGGCACAGTTTCTCCTTGCCAGACAGAGTGGTAAAGCTTTTTCTAAGATGTAGACGAGAAGAGAGGCTAAAGACGAAGGTACGGTGCTCTGCAGAGCTAAGCACCGCTCCCGGGCGTCTTTCGGCAGAAGGCGCACACCGCAGAGCACTG